>NC_134706.1:9887477-9959977 GCF_043290135.1 Rhipicephalus microplus | reverse complement strand
CATGCACTGTCAGCTGTCGAATGTTCGAGAAGGGGGAGAAGCGCAACAGCTCATGCGCGCGCGTCAGCTGCCGATGTTCTCGAAGCGCGACGGCGCATGCGCGCGCGTCAGCTGCCGATGTTCTCGAAGCGTGACGGCGCATGCGCGCTACATTATACAGCTAGCGAATGTTCGTGAAGAGGAGAAGCGCACGCGGTGTGTAGAGGAGGAAGGGTGCACAGATGGTGGAGGAGTGAAGCGCGCGCGGTGTGTAGAGGAGGAAGGAATGCACAGATGGTGGAAGAAGGAGGAGGAAGCTTGCGGACGGTGCCGCACTACAAGCCTCGAGTATTAGATGCTCCGCATCTAAAAGTAAACACGTTTGCCTCCAATAGGCATGCTTCGTATAACATCGATTCCCAAGGTATACGTGGGATCTGTCGCATTTTTTTATTGCAAGTGTCACGCACTACAAACGACACTGGTAGAGCGCGAACGAACGCAAGGACAAACGAACGAACGCTTGCACACACTGGCGTTGCTGACAACAACAGTCTTTTAGCAAGTTGCTGAAGCACGGTTGGCAAACACGGTATATAGCGTAACAGTACCACACCATCTCTCCTTGTCATTGACCTTCTGCAGTGGAGGCACCCTAACACTGCAACAGCTCTTTAAAAACTTACTGTACGGTTGTCTCGCCTCGTCGCTGCCTGTCAGCTTACTGTTAACGAGGAACCTGTCGTCCAGGGGTTGTACTGCCCCTAGAACTAGGGGCGGCTTAAACACGACGACTGGAGAAGGAGGACCACTGCCTCACTGTTAATTGTTACTTCCCGCTCGTGTGTGTCCTATCTGTGCTTTTTCTTATGTTCGTTTCAGACAGCGTGACGCAAGCGTCAACCATACTGCCTCGCCTAACTCGCTAAAAGTTTTTACTTATTTTATTTCCACTTCCAAGCCGACAAAAGCTGTGTTTCACACAATGGCTACGTCCACACTGCGCAGTAAAGAATATCAACAACTAAAGCATTTTACCCCATTTTCCAGCAAGATAGCGTAAGTGTACTGGGCAGAGGCACATGAAATACAAGGTAAATCACACCAGATGCCTGTTCCCACTGCACTTCTGGCTGGTAAAAGGGCGAAAAACATGTATTGTAGTTGTTGATAATGTTTCCTGCGTAGTGCACACGTGGCGGCCATGTGCAAAACAGGGTTCTTTGTCAGCCTGGAGATGGTAATAAATCTTATCGTTGTCAGTAGCATCCGTGTGCGTGGGTACCTTTCTTCATTTGTTATTGTGTTCTATTGCGCTCAATCACTAACAATATAGCAAACAAACAAGCCTGCATCCGTGACCATCAAGCACAAACGACCAGGCGGTTAGAATGCTTTTTTGTTTCTCTTGTACTCCTTCATTTTCTTCTCACGTCCATTCAAGCACCGATTTGTTTTTTTTTTGTCCTTCGCATTCAGTCTTTATCCCGCAGCAGACTCTCGGTACTTCCCAGTTTCATACATCTCTAATATCGAAACATAAGCACAGGAATGATACTCACACGAGGAGTGGTTGTTAGGCTACTTGGCACTTGCTAACAGCCGTGACGCGTCGTTTGTGTTCCAGTAGTGCTGTGCGACAAAATAAACGTCCAAGCGGGCAGCCACCATTTTCAATGACATTTCTATTCTCATGTAACCGGTAAAATAGCGTCGTGAAGCCAGACTACTTTGCCATCCAAACAAGATGGCTGTTGAGCGGAATGGTTATATCTCGCTGCTGTGGTCGTCTGCCCAAAAGTAGACGCTTCTTCACGCGCTTAATTAATGTTAAGAGAAGTTAAGTGATGGAACAGCAGTTTGATTAGTATTTCTTTAGCTTTTTTGTAGACGGTAAATGACACGATGTCCTACAAACGTCATGCAGACGCCAGCAGATTACTCGGGCTCCTGGGATAGGCGCTATCTTCTAAGCTGTCGGCGTACATTGTCTGCCATGCTGACCTGAGTTAGGTCACGCCCAACTAGCGCCAATACGCCGACACGGGCACTAAGAAACACGCCACTGGAGTGCATGCTATACTCACGCTTAACGCCGCTCCACAGTCGGGGAGGCCTGCCACGTGTTCTGCCGCGCATGCGCACGACCACTTCCTGGACGCGGTAGTTGATACCCTTGCGACCGGAACTGGGCAATTCGTTGCTCTCGTCGCCGACACTGGCGCCCGTTAGGCCTCGCCGAGACGGAGCGCCACAGAATGCGACGTCACCAGAGCCCCCTAGCGACGCCGAGATGTGACCGCTCCACAGGCTCCTCGCGGTGTCGTCAGTGATGTATCCACCACGCCTATAAGGGGGGTGGGAAAAATGAAAACCTTCGAGACAAGTATATACCCTCCGCCGCGAAAAATACACATCGAGAATTCCTGCTTTGCTTTACGTCATCGCCCTCTACCCCTCGATCTCGTTTTTCTTGAGCTCTGATCATCAACATACTAATTATTTAGGCAGCTAGCACCATACTGCCGTCGAAGTATGGTGCTAGCTATAAGTTAGAGGAAAGGCAGGGATGTTAACCTGTTTCGCATAACCGTTATGTTAGCCTGTGCAGGGGGAAGGAATTGGGGATGGGAAACGAACGAAGGGGTTTATTCTGGGCATGCTGGTTATTCATTCTAAAAAGCTTCGAGGTAGCTCATGCGCGACAGACGGACACGAGAAGGCACAAATAAACACCACATAGCACTGTGTGGTGTCCATACTTGTGCCTTCTCATGGCTGTGCGTCTCACATGTGCTGCATCATTGCTTTTCGAACGGAGGCAGGTTTGTAGCATGCCGTGAAACAGGTACAGACGGGTCCACTGTTAAAGGGAACACCTGCGTGGGCAGCACGTTTAGATTTCGCTATCTTACGGAACCACAGCGGCTTAGATATGCATTAGACTACTGGTGGTTGAAACTTCCAACTCCTCTTGACAGACTATCGACTTGCATGAAGAATGTTTATTATCCACTTGCTTTTAGAGGGTCAGGAATATTGATGGTGTGCATTCGAATGTTCCCTTTAACAGTGGACCATACTGTACATTGTACATTAGACCAGGGGAGGTCCTATATATTTTATTGGGGGTGTGTGGCACTCACAATAAGTCAGTTGCTTCAGGGGGACGGAGAGGATGGGGAATCATGCGCTGCGTTTTCAATATGTTTTCTCTTAGCGGAGGGTGAGGGCCTCTATGCAGAAATTTTAGAGAGGCAGGTGCCACCCCATCACGCCTTTGCACAAGACACGAAAATGCTGGAGTATCATCGTAAATGCGAAGCGTCGATATCGTTAGATTAAATTACTTGAAACATGGTCGGCAGTTTTAAATATTGATATATTGCAGTAAGTACTAGCTTACTTAATAAACTTAAGAGCAGACCTATATAGGCAACCTTGAGACATTAAAGATTTATTATTCAATGATGAATACGTACACCTAATGTTAGAACACTGGCGTTGAGAACAGCGCCGTCAGAGGTGAGAATAATGTTAAGTGTTGCGGGTGCTTGATTTTAATGCCCGCATGAATCGTTGAAGTATAGTGGCTTACGATATCATAGGCGTCTGAAAAGTCAGCTGGCAGAAAACTATCTGTGCTCCACGAGTATTTGTACTCGGTGGGGCGCTCTGCTAATAATAAAATCTCTTAGCAAACCGGATGCCAATATCTTCTTAACCTCCCAGCCGTCCTTTTTCTTTCTCTCTCTTTCTCTGTTGTTTAATGTGCCAAAATCACGATCTGGTTAAGAGGGACACCTTAGTGCAGGGCTATGGAAATCGCAACCCTTCAAGACTCTTTCACAATCCCTGACATAACACAGTACCCGGGCCTCTTGCAACTCTCCTTCACCGAAATGCGACAGCCGCGGCTGGGATCGAACCCACGACCCTCGGTTTAGCAACCGAGAGGGCGCTCGTGCTGCTGACGCGTTAAGCCATGTCGAAATATAAAGCCCTGCCACGGCCGGGCTAGACAACTGTTCTTCTTCTCCACTCATGTCACATTTTCGAGCAGTTTCTAGGCGAAAGAAAGCAGTGCTGTTAAGGCCTCACCAGACGTTTGCGTTGCAGCGCGCCAGCGCATGGCATGTAGACGCCGCGCCCTCTCCCTTCGAAGAGAAAGGGCAAGCGGCTACACGAAGCTCTTTGCTATCTCTCTCTCTCTATTGGGAAAAAGCACAGCGCCGAATCTACAAGCCACGCGCTGACGCGCCGCAACGCGCACGTGTGGTGAGGCCTTTCGCAAGACGCAGCGACGACTCACCGGCGTGCGTCGAGAGACTCGTCGTCGTCGAGCACGTCGCTCGACTCGAACGCCGAGTCCGCGCCACCAGCCGTGCTCGTCGGTGACGCCGGCGGAGTGCGGAGGGAGAGCACGCCGTACTTTCCCGTCTTCGACTCCACTGGGTCCAGCATGTCCACCTGCGTGCAAGGGCGCCGCATGTAAGACGCGCGCTAGCTGCTTTATACCACAGAAACAAAGCACATTCATGCGCCTCTGTTGAAGCAACCTCTCTGTGTTAAAGGCGCCAAATATAATAAATATAGCGTTTCTGTACGAATGGCCAGCATCCTAAGCACTCAACACTACCGCGGTGAAGACACCGTTCGATACAATCTGTGCGACTGCCCGCACTACAGTGCACAGCATACAGTTGATTTGCAAAGCAAGTCAGGGTTCTTTTATTACTGCAAAGTGCAAGCCATAGAAAAATTGTGAAAACTAAGATAGTAACAGTGCAATAACGGGACGAGGCAAGGGAAACACGCGAGGACTGCCAAAGGACATTTCATTGAAAGGAACCAGTACACACACGTGAAAAACGAGAAAGGTGTGCACGAAGATCTTTTAATCATGCAAGTTACGTCAGGCAGCGGATTTCACTGTCTAATAGATCCAGAGACGGCACCTATACACAGCTTCCCTTTTTTGGAGATCACGTGGGTCTCGAGTATCTCTCCAGCGCACATGTCACGTTAGCGTTCAAGGAGGAGGGTGACGCCAGCTGGAGGTGCATCAGTGCTTGGCACCATGTACGGCGACATTGCCTACAGCACCGGTTTTTAATGAAATAGCACGTCCTTGCAACCGATCATTGATGCACCACCCAGCCTATCCCACACACACACACACACATTTTCCCGCATGAACAACGAGTCTCATAAACGACGCAAGTCGCACACTTGGTGCAGGGCTTTCAGTCTTGCTTGGAACACGTGGAAGCACTGCCCATCCAGGAAGTGCAAACACATTTGGAGGCTGCACCTATCCTTGTGTTTAATTTGCGTCGTACCGTATCGGCACCATTTATTCCATCGAAAAATCGCAAGCCCTGAGTAGAACACGCAGAACAGTCACTGCGAAGGTTCGAAAAGCATCCTTAGCAGGCGATACTATGAATTATTATGCTGTATCAACAAGACCAAACTGCAATCCTCATCGAGGTCATTCAGTGTTAATTTCTACAGAAGCTGGGCGTACACGAGATTTTCTACTTATCTAGGGGCACAAATCATAATACTTTCTTATTATTAATGTATAAACACAATACACGATGGTAATTCACTTCGAGTGCATGCTGCCCTCTTATTTCTGTTCATCGTGTTATCTGAAAGCCCATTTTGGGCTAGTTCATCGTTACCCATGATGGAGTAAACAGTACCTAATATTGTTGCCCCCTTTTATAGGGGCGAAGCTACTTATGCGTGGCTTGTGCGTACCCCTTTGTTGTTGTACGTAACTGCTGGTGACACTTACCCGAGAGAGCGGGTATGTGCCACAGGAGATAGACGGGTATGTGCCACAGAGGAAGGAGAGAGACGATCGCGTGACTACGATCGCGATGAAAAGATGCGAAATGGAGGTACTTGGAGTGTTCCCTAGGTGGATGGACGGAAGGACGCACGGATGAATGTACCGACAGATAAGCAGACGGACAGATGGGTAGATAGACACATGCACAGCCGGACACACGGATGGATGCAAGAAAGAACGAACGGATGGACGAAAGCACGAACGGACTGACAGACGCTTCGTCCCGCTCGTTATCATTCACTCCGTGGATAGGCTGTGATCTTTTTAATGTGAACAGAGTGACCCCCCTTAGGTGACATCAAAATAAAAATAGTATTTCTTGGAAAGTCCGATTCAGTCGTACAGCGGTGGCATATTAGATGTGACGCAGTTCTTTGACGGGCCTATGTAGTGCACGCTGTCTCTCCGTGCGTCGGCGCGAACGCACCACTACACGCCCCCCTCCTCGCAGGTGTTGGAGCGGTGCCAAGTAGGTCACGCTGCGGCTGCGCGTAGACATCACGCTCGCCGCAGCGCTCGCAACTGCCGCCTCGTCGGTTCTCCCGCAACACCTGCAGCTACTGCCGCTCGCTCCGCTAGAGACCACCACTCGCAAATCTTCCAGCGCTCACCGCCGCACACACCTTAGCGCAATTCAACCTATGACGCCACCCATGGGCAAAGCTACTGCTTCGCATTCCATAAAGGTTCCCTTTGGTAATATTGCGAAATTTTTCCTCCAAAAAGCCGCTTTCCTATTCATCACAAGTCGAATCGATCATGACCCATGTGTGTTTTGCCTACCTATTCCCAGTCATCTTGTTTATTTTAAGCTTATAATCAAATCTTACCAAGCACCTAAAATGAATTCGGGTCTCCAAAAATATTTTTTCCGTCGCTTCTAGTGCGACGAAACTTGGCTTCTTCAAAAACAATTTACCCAAAGACTGCCCAAAAAAAGATAATAGATAGATAGATAGATAGATAGATAGATAGATAGATAGATAAATAGACAGATAGATAGATAGATAGATAGATAGATAAGAAAGAAAGAAAGAACGAAAGGAAGAAAGAAAGAAAGAAAGAAAGAAAGAAGGAAAGAAAGAAAGAAAGAAAGAAAGAAAGAAAGAAAGAAAGAAAGAAAGAAAGAAAGAAAGAAAGAAAGAAAGCGACGCTAAAGTTAGGAACATTTTTTTGAAGCCTTCAGCTGACCTAAAAAATCTGGTGGTGTTTTCCCATCCTATGCACGTGGCCCAACAAAAAAAAATACCATCGGCTGTTCCAGGAGTTCCCAGACTAGCTCGCTCGAATAGCGGCTGCCTTATGGCAGCTAGAAAGTAGGATCGGTCACTGCGATTAATAGAGAAGGGGCCGGCTTCTAATACCACACGTAATAGAGACATAAAGAACGAAAAAGAAAGAAAAGAAAAAATCCGGATTAGGAGACGAAAGAAGCGCGTCAACATGGTCTAGTCTTTCGCATCGGCTCTCGTAATGAGTGCGTCCAGCTGACGAAAGCTGCTTTCCTTACTTCTTTGAGCACTAAGTGTAGATGGAGCAGGTTTGTTTGTTCTTGGTGCTTTAATGGTTTTTTTTTCAATAAATTCATACGAAGCCCTCTAAATGTACTTTCGGCCCTGTTCACTTTCTTGTTGTAGAATATTGGTATACCACATGGCCTGTGTCACATTTTCAACTCGTAATGTGTACTTGCCGTCAAAATTGGTTGTAGTAATAAGCAGTTATCAATTACTCTAATAGGTCAATGCCTTGGCGATTTGTTATTTTATTGTCTTATGTATCCTCTTGTAACGTAATCAACTTGATATTGCAGCTGAATTTTACTCGTCCTAGTTTTTTTCACTAAGTGACTGGTGCAGTTACTAACAACTTTGTAACAAACGAACAGTCTGAGTTAGCACTATAAATAGCTAACAATGAAGTGGATTTCGCTTGCTTTCATTTGACTATCTTCACTAGAAGAGATTATGGCTTGATGTGGCTAGTAAATGGTTAGTATTTAGTTTGTAGGAAGTTTTCCAATGGGAGCCCCAAGCATTTCGGGGTCCTAGAGAAGTAGCTTCTACGTCACTGCGCATGTTCGAGACTCAAAGAGCGTCTGCTTGTTGCCTTGGGAACGCTATTTCTCGAATTCAGCCCGAGTCCCAAAGCCCGCCTCAAAAGCTTTGCGTCAAGCAAACATGATGGCACCCACTGAAGCGACGACTCTTGTCCAAGACTATAGAGTGAACTAGAATAAAGGGAATGTCGAAAACGCCGCGGACGCTATTCGAACACTCTTAGATTCTGCTTGACAAAAAGTTTGTCCCCGCAAAAAGCTGTTGGGCCTGAAACTTTTGGGGCCCCAATTCGAAAAACTTTTCGTGAATCCGCCAATGTTTTCATTTAGTCATTTTTTTATTCTTTTACGAGCGTAAGTTTGTCGGCCACAGATAGCATTCCTCAGGCTCTGTGATCTTAAAACAGGAATCATTTGCAAGCTGAGTGGAATGCCAAATTAAACGACAAGTAGGAAGTTCCATGAAGCAAACACGAGAGGACAGAGGAGGCAATTAGAGTATTTGACAACTCGTTTCGGCATCGTTATAACCGCAGAATGGCACTTTGTTCGCACAGAAAGGGTTGGCGCCGATCCTGTATTTCGATTACCAGAAGGCCGCAGGCACATAAATGTCAGACTACGCAACTCACACGCATAGATGTGTGACATAAGAGCGGGAATAAATAAAAGAGCAAAGCGGAATAAACTTTGTTAACGGCACACCACCCGAAGGGGCGGCGGAATGGAACAGGCGTAGCAGGTGGCACACAGCCGGCTTTTAATAAAACAGTATCATTAATAACGAGCCACGTGCGACGTGCACGCCAGCTGAGCGGGTGGTGCAAGCTTAAAACGAGAGGTGGCACCTATGATTGAGGCGGAAACAAAAGACACGGCGCACAGCGGGCACGGGGCAGCACACGCCATACTTCACGAGTCCAAACAATACACGCGAACCGAGCGGCCCCAATCCGCCCTCGTAGTCCCTCGAGCGTGACGGTCGTGGAGGTTTTTCGAAACCACTCCATAACTCAACCCGGGGAATTCTATCTATTTGTGCTATTCGGTGCTTCTTCGTTTTTTTTTTCATTGGTGATTTTCAATCATCGCTTCCAATAAGATAGCACCCCCCCCCAACCTCCCACTCCCTCCCCAAACTTTCCCAGCGGCTTCATCGCCACTCCTGGACTGCTCGGGTCAAGCCGCAGATACGGCACGGGGTCTCTGAGGAGGGCGACCCAGGAACGGGACGAGGCTGACAACCTTTCAAAGAAAAACAGAGCACGGGAAATTGGGCGTAGATGCGGTGGGGAGGCTGGCGGGAATGTGCGGTCGACAAAAGCTTCTCTCTCTCTTTTTTTTTGTCATTTCGTCCCTGTATTCCCCTCTGAACTTTTCAAATCCCAGCTTCTGTACCCAGACAACAATGCCTAGAGGGCTTCGTGCGTCGGTGGCCCTCACTATAAACACGGGAGTAAAGTGGCCGGGCCGGCACGCGGCCGAAAAGAGGCGAATCCGTGGCATCGGGTGTTGATCCTAAAATGCTGTCATTGTACGACCGGATGAAGAGAGGAGCAGCGTTGTTTGCATGATGTGTCGCTTTTTGCGGCTTTAATCCCCTTACCCCGTGAAAACACGAACGGATCGAGAAATTATGATATGAAGGGACCGGCCGTAGTAAGCTTGTGCTGGTGAGTCGCACGGGGACTAGATTGTCTGAGCTTCAGTCACGAAACCTTTCTCTGAAGGTACGTTCACCAAGACGAACAGATCGCATGCGAAGGCCTTGACCGCTTTCTTCACGTTCGATAAATTGGGCGAGCAGTGCGCTAAACCCTTTCAGCGTCATGAATTCGCTGCGTGCATCACAGTCCTCATGCGCGTAGCGAAACTCGACTTATCCGCGGGCATCACTGTGAATCTATGACAGACTGACTTGACTGTCCGACTGACTTGACTGACTGACTGACTGACTTGACTGACTGACTGACTGACTTGAATGACTGACTGACTTGAATGACTGACTTGAATGACTGATTGACTGAGTAAGTTGAATGCCTGACTTGAATGACTGATAGATAGATAGATAGATAGATAGATAGATAGATAGATAGATAGATAGATAGATAGATAGATAGATAGATAGATAGATAGATAGATAGATAGATAGATAGATAGATAGATAGATAGATAGATAGATAGATAGATAGATAGATAGCGCATTACATAAGCAGAGTTCTACGTGACGCGTTACAAGTAATCGATTACTTGTAATCAATCACACTTTTGTTACGATGGTAAATGCATGGACACTCTCGGCGCGTTTTAGTCGTCACCGTTATGTTTGTTGCGTGTGTGTATGTATATATAAATAATAGTCACAAAAGTAAATTAAAGAAAAAGAATTACCCAAATGCGCCACCGGGATTCGAACCTGCGACCTCACACTCCGCTGGCTGTACACAGTGTGAAGGTGCTTCAGTGAGTTCAGGATCAGCAGTAGGCTGGTTCGCAAGTGCTTCCTACGCTATAATATGCCCCTTCTTTACAGCTTAAGCATTCGGAGCATTCAGTTTAGTAGCTCACCTCTTAACGACGAAACAATGAGTGACGACCGCTTTGAAAACAACTTCCGTTCAAGCTGAACGCGCAACCTAACTCTAGTCACAGAAGACAGAGTAAGCTGTCAGACATTTAAGTCCGGGGTAGAGGCCTCGTCAGAAGACATATAAGTGTCCTTTTGCCTTACCTCGTGGACATATTTCACAATGCGAATCGTGTATACACGTCCGAAATAAGCAAAACTGAAATTGAAAATTAATTCCAGCCGACACGTGAGATTTAAAATTCCAATCAAACTATCCACGCCCCTCTTTCTTACTCCTCTTCTTTCTTGTCTTTCCTCTCTAATATTCGCCCTTTTCTCCACCTCAAGTGTAGGGTAGTCAACCGAGTCAAAACTTGGCTGACCTGCCAGCCTTTCCTCTACATTTATTTCTCTCTCTACTCTCCACCACACAGGCCACGGGAGTTAGTCGTAGTTTGAATACTGTGATATTGTGTTACGGCAATACAATATAGCTGGAAAGTAATGCGAAAAAAATCTATTAAATTTTTATAACTACCTAGCTAACTTTTTGTTTTTGTGATCAACCACGATAATAAATTACATTTTCAACGAAGCAACCACGATTGTAATTAGTTACGTTTTTTTTCTATAACGAGCACAAGTCTAGTCGCCAGTGGACACAATTGAATTTCAATGCCACATTGTCTTCGACAGCTACAGTGGTTGCGTGAGCAATATTTTAGGCAGTAGCGTAATACCAAAGAAGCGATTCACATTTTAATGATTGATAATAAGTGGAACATTGCCTAAGTACGTGAATAGCGTAACATAAAAAAAAGAAATGCGAAGCGCGAAATCTGGAGCCCCATTTCGACAAGGTCATCCTTCTTGGCGCCAAGCAAACAATACGAGAATCACCAAAGGTCACCATCCCGACAGAGATCTCTCAAAAGACGGAAAGAGGGGGCAGTCCACTGCAATGGGGGGGGGGGGGGGGGGAGTGGCATTGGAGACACGTGCTCGCATCAATCACGCTTAATCTCTGTGACAACCCTCCCCGCAACACGGCTGTGCTACCTCACGCCGACCCCTGCAGCGGCAGTCTGGTGGGTCTCCACTCCATTCTGTCCCCTCCGCCGGTTTCACAAGCGAGCATGCGGTGGTGCCGAACAATGCTGCGCAGTTTCGCACCAACGGCTGCGACCACCGCCGCTACCACCGCCGCTGTCATGACGGAACACTTTAGTTGGGCGCTGCACTACCCAGCTAGGAAATGGAGCCAACGTTGTATTTCGAGCTGACCGTGACAGCCGCACAGGTGGCGAAGTCTCCTTGATTTTTTTTGTAGTTTTAAGCAGCTGTGAAACCATGGTCTTTTCCATAAAAAAAGAAAAGAAAGAAAAACAGAGGTAGCATGTGCTGCAACTCGTCATAATAATATTGTAGGCATCTATTATGCACTTGTTTCTCATATCTACGTTATTATATTAATCATCGCCACCCATTTGTCTGTCATCATCATCGTCTTCGGGTGTGTGCTCTTCATCATCGGGTCCATGGTGGTTGTCCGCCTCCAAATTCTCGGCCAAATAGACGTCGTTCCAGCCAAGGCATCATAACATTTGCTTACGAGTAAGCAGAACACTTCGACTAACAGTGTTTATACTTGACTCAAAACCGCACCCCGATTCTGACGGTGTTCATTCATACATAGAGTATCCAAGATTCTACAAATTATGTTTTTCATATTGTATCCATATAGTTAAGCGTTCTGCATACTCAGAGAAGTACGCACTCAGTTTGAAAGCGTTCGTGTCCTCTTTATGCACCGGCTACGACCACATTCGACTCAAAACATGATAGTCATAATGATACGTTACGTGCCACACGTCGTAACAGGCAATGAAAGAACGAAAACAAGCAGCCATGCGGTTAGTCTTGTAGATATTAGCGTTGTTAATGTCAAACGAACCAGTCATCTTCCTTCTATATCAGTGCCGCTGTAGCAGCATTCAAGATCGCCCAAGTTTCGTGAGTCTTTCAGCAAACCAGAGTTGCGGTGTCTAGTTGGCATGTAAACGGATGCCAGTACGAACCGTTAAGGGAGCCTCCTGCAAGTCCGTACGTTCAACCTAGATTTCCAGTCTCCTCTTTAATTGCAGGTATAATATACCTATAGGCTCAGTATGCAATTTACCTGTTGTTTCATTGCTGTCAGACGGCCTATGAGACTTCTTTTCTGTTCCGTTCATGCTGCTGACATTGTTAATAAAGGAATCTGCCAAGGTGAGCTTACAACGATATTTCTTTTCTGCTTGTCTCTTTCAAGAGCATCGGACCAACCACATCAGTTTTAAATCTGCTCCGTTCCCGCTGTGTACAGCACAGCGTTGCGGGCAGTGCACGCAACTCTCGAGCGCACGCCGAAGCGATCTACTCTAGGCGCCCCATCGGACTTATGCACCACGGAAGTGAACCGGAAAAAGAGGAGGGGTGGACTCGATGCAGTCGACGTTATGAAACATGGTCCCACCGTTGTCACCAAAGTGTTCGAGCGACCATGCCTTCCCCCTTCCTCTTTATCGGACCAGCCACCGTTACATCTGCAACGGCCATTCAAAGTCATTCGCATCGCTGTAAAAGCCTTCACTGTTACGCTTAGAAATCGCGCTCGAATACGGAAGCGTGGGCGGGGACGCCGCGTACAGCGTATAGTCGCTGCCGTCCATGCGGGAAGTAATAGGAGAGACTCGGAAACAGTCCATCGTTCACTCGCTTGTCGATGTGTGGACACCGACACAATAGCGCGCTGCCGCCCGTCCTGTTTAGTGGCGCCAGCTTGCGACCGGCGCTGGCGTTCGCGGAAATGGCCGACCCGTGGCGGCTACGTCACTCCGGCACGCCCTCGTGGCGTTAATGGAGGGAATGGGAAAAGTAAACACAGTTATTTTGGACAGGCAGCCAGCACGTGTCATGGGGTTGGCAGTATGTTTCATCGCGATGGCCTTTAGGGCGGTCACGCTGCTTTTAAAAGGGGCCCTCACAAACATATGAAAACAGCAGAAACGAGCGCATGATAATCTCCTGGCGTTTCTCGTGTCTTTCTCGCACTCCGTGACGCAAAAACAGTGATTCACATGACGTCTCCGTAGAACAATCGAAAGATATTAGAAAGTTATAGCGCGAGCGTCGACGAAGGACTACAACAGCGCCACGCCCCAAAACACTCGGGAGATAGTAGTATCAGCTTCACTACGTACTACTACTACTACTACTACTACTACTACTACTACTACTACTACTACTACTACTACTACTACTGCTGCTGCTGCTGCTGCTGCTGCTGCTGCTGCTACTACATACATCGTGGACGCACGACCCACAACTTAAGGAGCTTCGCCCCTAAAAGTGAGGTAGAGAGCGTCACCGCTATTGCCAACCACCTTCGTGGGAACGAGTGAAGACCCAGCGACATACTGTACAAAACTGTGTTTACAAAAAGTGGTTAATGATTTAGAGCATTTGGTACCCTACCATGAGAGAGCCCAAAACCGTCCCTTGGGCCTCACACCTCATGGAGGCCGCATCGACGAAAATTGTTTAGAAAAAACTAGTGAACGATTTAGGTACTTGGTACTCTACTATGGGAGAGCACTAGGTGGACCAGTGGGCCTCTGATACGACATAAACCTTATAGCATGGTCATACAGTCGACAAACCATCAGTAACCCAATACAGAAATTGCTTCCATTTTTTGACGCAACGAACGGCTGCGTCGAAACAGCCAATACACAGCGCACCACTTATGTGCACAGGTTATCTGCGTGTATCTCAATAGGCGCTTCACTCTCCTGCCCTCGTATTCGTATGTTCCTTGCCAAGCGTACGCAGGGTTACTCACTAATACTACTCTACTGCCAGCATAGAGATCAACTTTATCGAAATGTATGCAAGCATATCAGGTAGCGTCGACAAAGCGCTCATGAAGTTGCATCGACGTGATTCCATTTTACACGATGTCATAGAGTCCCCCTTATTAGAAGCCTACGCCACGCGTCCTTCTGCCACTACATTGCAGGAGCAAGAACGTGTGCAACATTTGCTGTGTTGCGAATGCTAGAAACCTACAACCGCAACACGAGTTTCAAGACAAAAGCTGCATGTAAACCACCGGAACAACAACAATAATAAGAAGAATATAGAACCTTACGGTTCGGAAAGACTGAAAGGCCGTGCAATACTTCTCAGAATGAACCGCACGCACAAGTACCATCGGCCACCAAGACACGCAGACTCGCTTAGAAACAAATGCGCGTGCCAGTGACGCTTAGAAACAACACAAAAGTGACGAAGGAGAAACACACGCATGTGCACTTTAAAAAATCCAGAACAAGAAAGATAGAGAGAAAGCAAAAAACAAAGCCCGCCAATGCAAAGGCGAATGCAGCGCCACGCTCGACGCCGCGGTACGCGTTAGCAGCTAGCCATCAATCAGCGCCGCCAAGCGGCAATGGGCTAAGGCGGCGGTAACCGCCGACAAAATGCATTCTTGCCCTTGTGGGGATTCTTTGGAGGAGAAACTAATGCCACTCGAGGGGGTCGCGCGAGAGAAACCGACGTCGGGCGCCAACGCGCTCAGGCGAGACTATCCATCAGCCCCCCTCCCTCCCCCCCCCTCTTGCAAGAGGTTGGCAGACCTCTTGCAAGCGGCATTCCTTCCGAAGAAGGGGCAAAATGCGTTTTTAGCAAAAAAGTACAGCCCGTGTTGTGTTGGAGGAAAACAGAGATGCTGGGGCGCAGATAACGTGTCGGGAAAGACCCGTGAAAATCCAACCTACTAATATTGGATGGAGTTAGCATGATGCAAAGTCGGCGCGTTGTTGAGTGGCGCAGACTATGCGGGTACTGCAGAGCGAGTTGCCGACGTGCCAATTAACGATGCGGATCGGTTCCGCTGTAAGGGACGCGGAAGACGCACGCCTGGAAAAGAAAGGTTAACGGGTCGTTCACACGATTGACCGGTGGTTGGGACAAAAGGCCAGAGCTGACTAGAAAGCGTGTCTCGCAAGAGCCAGGCAACGCGTGGTCGTCTGGTTTCAAGTTGATTGTTGGGTCTTCACGTGTGCCGTTTGAGAATGGCGTAAGGACCCGGAAGTAGCTTTCGACCGCTGAGCCGAGTGAAACATAGTTGCGGTATGCATCCACCATTTAGTGAAAATACGGCCTTCGAGGCATGCGAACGAGCTTGCGCCCAGTTATGTACGTCATTACCGGATGTTCTTGGGATGGCGGTGTGCCTTGCTGTCTCTTGCGCACATTGTCGGCGCACAGGGCTTCACAACGTTCTCACCGTGTTTAGGGCTACTTCTTCGAAGCGACGTTTAGTGTGCGAGCTGACGAAGCTCGAGCCTGGGAACGGCTACCGGCGAGCGTCAGCCGATACACGGGCTTACATGGGAGAAAGTGTGACGAGACGCGTTGCGCAGAGATCCCATCCCTTTGCGTGTTGTATCTTCTAACGTGCTTTATTTTACCATTGCAGAGTCTGTTATGAAAGTATTTCGGCAATTGGTTGTGGGGATGCGAGCCCCCAGCGTGATTGGTTTGTATGAATACCCTTTGTTTGCCCGAGGGTCGATAATAAAACATTTGGATGTGAGTTGGAGGATGGATATTTAACATTGGACCCGGGCAGATGCCTGAGTGCTGCAATATAGCGTCTCGTCAGCGGAAAACGGCTCTTCCTTCGCGCAGCCACCGAGCTCTTGAGTCATCGATGAGTGCATTTCCGAACCTCATACATCATCTCCTTATCTAGTGTAGATGCTAGCCTAGGAAGTGGAAGTTAACAGTTGCATATTTCAAAAGACTGTGCTTCTTATGTTTCTTGCTTGCGCAAATTACTTCAGTTCTGTACAGCTCATAAGACTCTTCTTGTGAGAGAGAAAGAGAGAGAGAAAAGAAAGACGTCGATCCCATGCAGAAGAAGCCGAAATGAGAATAGGTGGCTGACTCAGAAGCTTTCCGCAATATGAAAAAAGGTCATGTTTGTATAACGGCGATGTAGCTCTGTCGGTATATACAAACTCATCTGAATACTATTCCTTGTCTTCGCGCATCGAATATATCATTATTGTCATGGTTTCATTACTTTATAACGTTTGTTTGTTGTAGCCGCATTAGCGGTGAGGCTGTCTTGGATTTATATATGCATTCACAATGACAACCGCAATGAATATAGCAATTGACATTCAGCGCTCGTGTGAGTCAAGCCGTTTCTATGTGGTACACCTTGCATATTCGCGCTGTTATTTTGACTTCAGGAATATGTACCAACTAGGCCCAAATGAAGTTTTATTGAGGTGTATTTCATTTCTTCTTCTTCGTTTCCTCCTCCAACGCAATGCAGGAGATTGTATTAGGTGAGTTTTTTTTTTTCAGTATCAAGATCTCCGCTTCGGGTGATGTGTGGCTCGAGCACAGGGGGTTATTTGTTGTCGTCTGGTCTCGTGGCTCAGCCCAAGTGGGTGATCAGGTGACAGTAGTAAGATTAATTATTTTTAACATCCTACTTTTATTGAATGATTTGTTAAAGAAATCACGAATTCCGATCTTAACATCACCTTGTTTTTACTATACGAACAATCACTATATTATGCAGGGCAGTAAATTTTGCACACCATAGAAATTACATAATCATGTTGATGCCATCTGACCTTTTTTAATTTTTTTTCATTTGCAGGCACGAAATAGGTTCGTCAGGGTAGGCCGATGACCCTAACGAATACGCTGATGACATGTTTAAGGGAAAGCTCCATTGAAGCGCACCGATAAACTCTGTCTGCTCGCCCCAACTTTAGAGAATGCGAATCTAACACAATAATGATATTTGGGCTTTAACGTGTCCAAATATACGCTATGGCGCAGAGTTCTGGAAGTTCAGACCATATGATGCTCCTCAATGTGCCATGATTTCGCACAGTACCCGGGCCTCTACCAGTTCACCTCTAACGAAATGCGACCACCGCAGCCAGAATCAAACCCGCGACCTTCGGGCCAGCAGCTGCGCAGCGTAACCATAACACCACCGTGGCGGAGGCTCATCTAACACGAGAACGTCTGATTCACGGTTGCAGCAGTGCGTCTCAAGATAAGCAAGGAGAAACAACACATAGGCTGCAAGGCGTTGCCTTGTTGTGTGGCTGTACAAAATAATTAGGCTGCTGGATTAACTCCAGTGCACACTCTTCATACACCTGCTGAACTGAACCTGGTTCCTTTCGACGCAACCTGTCACGCGCTTAATGCGCCTCCTTTGTCTACACCTTGTGCAGCTAGCACACACAGCGTGGTACAAAAACAGCAAACAATTTCGTGTACAAGCAAGAAACTGGTTTTAGAAAACGTCAACGCTTGTTTTCCTTGAGTGAGTCGAAGCGCCGGCAGCAGGGCACCTTAAACGTGCGACGTTAAAACAACTCGGCACCCCGAGAATATACGAAATATACGACAGACGTCCAGAGTGGTGTGTCTGGCAACCATGTTCCCTGCGTGCAATAGCATAGCATGCGTACCACATACACCGTTCCTTGAGAGAAATAAACGAGGCAGAAAAGGGGGAGAGGGGCAAAAGAGAACACAGGCGGAGACTCTGCATCGCCATCAATCACCGGGATTTCGAGACGGCCCGAACATGGGCCTTCGCAGCGAGCGAGGCTCCCTAGAGTGACATAACGAGCGACGCCAGCGCCGCGCTGACCATCGCGTTACGAGCCCTGGCGGCTGGGACGCGCACGCCACTTCCTCGCTCGATCTAATCAAGGCAGTGCCGTCAGGTCGATTACAGCTTTACGACGTGCCACCGAGACAGCACGTACCGCTGGCTCCGTTATAGACAACGCAGCAAGCTCCTAACGAAATCATGCAAGAAAAAAATATGGCAAGAGCGAGAGCGTTAGGCATTGCGTGTGCCTCCTTAACGTATAGGAAGTGACATTGCCGTGTCGCGGATCACAGCGGACGGCGCACATAGTCTGTTGCAGCGGTACATTTAGGAGATGCATCGCTCTACATCGAGTGTTGTTTGAAGACTGCCGCGGGATGCGAGTAACATTTTTGCGTCACCTGTCACCACGATTACGCGACGCAGTGCGGTAGTGGCCTTCTTGCGGGAATTCACCAGACTGATACCATGCACGCATCAGCTTCATGCATTATTTAGCCGTGATTGGAAGCGACGGTCGTAGACTCGACGTGTAGAATGTTAATATCTAATACCGATACCAAGAAAATTTGTGCTTTTTATTTTGCAGCACGTACACTTCAATCTTTATTGATCGCGGCTTCTCCAAATGGAGCTCAGTGCAAGAAAAAACCCCTGATGCAACGAAACAGTCAAGAACGACGGAAGCGACGTCCTGCAGTCAATACTCATTAGGTCTGGGATGAAAAAGTATCACCGAGCGAATCAAATTTGCGTCGTAGTTGTTTGTATTCGCTAGGTTGTTGAGCTTGCCTGCTCATTACGAAGGCTCTTCAGCAAATATATAAAGTTCAAACGCAGGTAACACAGAACATTGTAAGGCACATTATTAGTTATGAAATACAAGATTGGGATTCAGGACAAACCGTCAAAAAGAATCAATCGGAGCCTTTTGGCAATACTTATAAAGTTGAGTAGAGAAACACTTACGGCAATTGTGGGCAGAAACACTATACCTGATGTGTGATTACTTGAATATATTCACATCAAAAGTGTATGCACGTTGTATACCGCGAACATATTAACATAGCAACTAATTTATAAAACAAGAATAAAAAAACAGCTGTTAAAATATGAGCCCCAACGTGCACCACCTTTTATAGAGTATTAGATGAGCGGGCTGGAATCAGCTTTACAAAATGAAGCGATCATTTTCTTTTCTAGCAGATGCCGCGCTAGAAGAGTCGCAGCATTCGGCTGCCGACCGAAAGGTTGCGAATTCAATTCCGGCCGCGGCTGTTCCATTTTCGACGGAGGCTAAATACTAAAATTTGCGTGCTTACCTTAATGTGTAGACAAAGTAGACAAAGTGGACAAAGTGGACAAAGTTTCCGAAGGCCACCACGTACTAATGCGATTATGAAGCACGACATGATCACGGCAGTGTATATCGTGGTTTGGAAGCGTTTAATCCGTGCAATGTTCATTATTTGCTCCTCGTATTGACACAGGCAGATAAATTAGCCCAGTCCTACGTAAGGCTTTTCAATCAGGGCTCATGGATGTAAGGATATGGTGGCTGCACCCTACAAGCTAATCAAACGTGTAAGCTCAGCTCTCGAGCAATTCCACGCGGTTGCTGGTTCAGCCTGTTTGCGCAGGGAGAAAAAAGACGATAAATGGGACGGGGGAAACAACTGCGCAGTGGAGATTGTATTGTAAGAGTGAGAAACATTGACCGCCCAGAGAACCGCGTAACAACTCTGCACTTCATTACCGCTGCCAAACAGAGAACCTATAAGAAAGCCAAGCCCCCATTTTTTTTCTTTCTCGACTTTCCCGAGAGTATACGAGAAACAACGCAGCCAATTTGGAAACCCGTAGCGCTGTCGATACTAGAGCACGCGGCGGACCCTACGTGAGACGCAATAAAACGTGCGCCTTTATGTTCGCTGTTAGCCCTCATTCGAGTTTACTGCGCATCGAGGTCGAGCGAAAGTATAGGCGAACCTTTCTCGTGGGCCTTACACATGGTGAGCTCGTGAGCAGCTTGCTGAAACGAATACGCCTTCTTGTAGCCGCAATGTACTCGCATGTTATTAAGAAAATCATGCTCGTACATTTAAGTGTGACCCATGTGCTGCGATAAGTGTGCTAGAGGAGTATTTTTGTTGCTGTTGTTGTTGTTTTAGAAAGCAAAGACCGTGCGAAAAGCAGAGCACGGGAAACCTTACTTTCAGTAAGTATAAACCAAATACCCCCTAAACCTGGTCTACTTGGTTGTTGTTGTTGTTGATGATGATGATGATGATGATGATGATGATGTTGTTGTTGGCGCAAGCAGAATTCTTTTTTTTTTGGAGGGGGGGGGGGGCACGCGTTGATTGGAAGTGTGGTCTAGGCAGGCAGACACAGACGAGCGTCATTTTGAGCCCTGTATGCCACGGTGGGAAAAAAAATATATTCGGGTGTGTAGTGACTGCAAAGCAAACATACAAAATGCCTTTCTTCTGGAGCTTTTCGAACGTTCGTGTCAGGCTTAAATGAGGAGTTTCCCGAAAAACATTCTTTTATGATTCTATATACTAAACAACAACTTAAAAACTATTACCTATTATTTACTAAGAGATTTGCTAGTAAAATGGCAGAAAGGATGAAATAATGTAATAGAAATGAAACGCATGCGATGGTGTGTGATGCAAGGACTGTAGCACTGCGTTAGCTCGAGTGCATAGTTCTTTTCTAACATAAATCAAAGAAAGATTAGGCCTGACTTTATTTTTGGTATGCGAGAATAAAAATATTGCCTCCCGATTACACGTAGGATTCGGGAATTCAGAGAACAGCTTGCAAGCAGTGATACGTACACGCCTACTCGCCTTAGCTTATTCAGCTTTTCCAACAGTCGAATCGTTCTTCCCAAAGTAAGAAATATACATGCATTCAGTGTCAGATAGCCCCGAATGCACCCAGCCACCGATATATCTACCAGAAAGAACATGTTATCGTGTGTATAAGTAATGCAATTTGTGTCAACGTAAGCTATTAGACGTAAAGTTGTTTAAGTACTAATAGAACTAAAGTTCTTTTGGGTTGTGTGACCACGTTAAGAAATCTGCTGGCGCAACTTGGAATCTGCCAGCACCGGACAGGGTAAACTGGCAATCACTGTATCATATTTTTTTGTCCAACGGAAAACGTAGAACTCGGGAAACGAGACAGAACAAATTGACATCATTTTCCTTTTTTGACTAGAAAGTCATAATGACGCCTTCCATCCCAAATCAGGAAAACTCACGGGGTTCCTAATTCATCTGCCACAATGGACTCGAAGGCAAAAGCTTTGTTCTTCCTTTTCTTCCAAATCAATGTATCGAACGTCCAACACCACCAACCGAACGTTTTCTGCAACAGGCGTGGCCTCGTTATGGACCTCACCTGCTTTACACTACCTCTACGATTGGTCCACCTCTGACCAATCAATCATTTCATGCAATTATGTCATCAATTGGCGTTACAGATTGTATAATCTGTCACGTCATAATGACCACATTTGGCTTCACTCGTGTTGACGCCGCCGACGGAAGACACTGCTCAATTTTCACATTTAATAAGGCATCTATAGGGCTTTCGCCTTAGTAAAACGAAAATTTCTCTTTGTGCTGGCAGCATTTTCGCTACAGCACAAGCTCGCCGCTATAGCAATGGAGCACGCTTGCACGTTATCTCGATGAAATGGTGACGGTTGCTCTATCGTCAATGTTGCCGAGAGAGTGATATATGGAATACTAGAACAGCTAAGGTTGGGCAATAAGCTAGCCTGTAAGCAGCCGTCATTATTGACAGCTAATAACGAAGCAGCCCCAAACGAAGCGCAGAAGTCGGCCCATATCTGGCGCATCCGACATGATCCCTTCAATAACCTTCCATCGATAAGTGTCAGGGCGTGAGAGAAAACTTTATCTCGCGAATAGGAAGAGATAAAACGCTGCACGCGTGTGATTTCCTCCCGCTGGTACCGAAGCTGTCCCTGTTAGACAGTACGATTCCGCGTGCCACGGAACCCAATCGAGGCAAGGGCCACGCAGAGAGCGGTGCAGCGACGCCCATCAAAAACGGTTCGGAGAAAGATAAGCCGGCCTAAACGAGGCCCCGAGCTTAGCCAGGACTACCGGAAATTGGCAGTCCCCGGCTAAGGGCGGACTCTTCTTCATCCGCGCTGCACGCCGAGCAAGTCACAGCGCGCGCTGTCTCACCCATGCGGTGGAGAAGGGGGGGGGGGGGGGGGGGCGTCACGCCCGGTAGACAATAAAAGGGAGCTTGGGAGAAGAAAACTTCGTGCGGCACATCCTACCCTCACGAAGCTGGGACCTGGTTTCCGTTGCTCGTCCGTGCGGACATTTCTTGGCGCAATGCGCCGCCTGCTACGAGTGAGTCATCCTTGAAAACAACGGGCGACACTAGAGGAAACGATAGCGAAAAGTAGGTGCTAAACCAGTCCTTTATGATGTCTGCCAGTCGTGTTTGTGTATTGTATTCCGATGGTTGTTCATGCCGGGGACTTGCGATAAGAAATAAAATAAAAAGAGGTCATCATGCAGACAACGCGTAATGCTGTCATTTCTTCGTTTATGAGTGCCAATTTTCTTATAAATCCATAGTGCAATAACGTGAAGCTCAGAATACAAAGGATAGACACAGTACATCCCATCATTTACACTTGGAAACAATACTCGTGGAACCTGTACTAGCGGAGACGATCACGTGCTTTCCGATAACTTTCATATTCACAATATGAAGACTCTTCACTGAAAGTTAGCTAAAATAGAAAACAAGTCGATCAGTGAAACAGCACACACTGTTACAACCTTCGTTTTATTTTCCTTTCCGTAACTTCACCTTTTTTACGCTAAGTTCTAACGGTATATTGTCTCAGTTTTCGAGAAAACTGACCAACGAGGTGCTACTTACTTGTTTAGTTGGTGACAAGGAGATAGAAAGGCTCAAGAAGAAATATTATAAAGCGAAATGTAGGTAGGTCAACCAGCAAAGGACAACCCTTTCGCTACCTTATTCTTGGAAACAGAGTCCGGGAAATCGAAAGATGCAGAGGAGACAGAGCAAAAGACGTCATGCAGCACAGCACAGCACGCACACAGTCTGTCAAAGTCTGCTATTATTGCGTGGTACGCGACATCACTGATACAACAGCGTACGAACATCTGTTATTTTTTAAAACCTCAGACGTACTTTCGCCACCTTCATCTGCGATAGCTCGTGTCGACGACATGTCAGAACAGTTTGAACCGAAGTTTGTCAACTGTCAAGGTGTGCTGACTGCCTGTGCAATTGCGAGGTATATAACAGAAAGGAACATATGACGGCCCTCCGAAGCAAGTGAGGAGATGCTTCTGTACGAAGAAGGTGCTTTTGAGGAAATGCAAACGTCGTGCTCCGCTGGTAAGCTCTCTTTGCTACGCATGGGGTCAATATTTGGCTTAGCGGTTCACAGCAACGTCTGAGCCTTAACCCATATTTTTCATTTTTTTACAGAGATGCTGTTTAAAAAATCGTTCATTGTTCGTTTTGTACAAAAAAAACCAATCATCGTCACAAGTGGTTTCACAACAAAGAAATGAGGGAAATCCTCACCACTTATACTCCAAAATAAACCAATGTAACAGTAATCCCAACAAACAGGTATGTGCCGCAGAAATTTGTGCGGCCAATTAGAAAGCTGTCATAATCGTAGACGGTGTCCAGATATCGGCTAAATCCCACAACACACAACTTCCACTGAAGAGGAAAAAGGCAACAGTTAGCCCAACTGGCTGCGGAGGGACGGCGGTGAGTTGAACACCCCGAGCACGTACAACGACATGATACTATGGAATGGGAAAAGCAACGGCGGCTGGGAGAAAACGCTGATGCGATGGAAAGCCAACGCCTTGATGGCGTGTCCACGTTGTGTCATGAAAACTGTGGGTGCTTTAAATTGAACCTCTATGCGCCGAAAATTAACGTGGAAACAACTTAGGATCCCTCAGTTAAGACCTAGCAACTACCTTATAAGCTCCCTAGAAACGACCTGCATAACTGCAGTATCTAAGGCTTTGAACCACTATAGAAGCAATCTTCAGAATCGTCCAGTTTTTGCTGTTTTATGGCTTACGCGTTTTAGCGCAATCTTCGCCACTTTTTTAACTAAGCACACACAGAGGTGCAGCATCGTTTTGAAGTTTGCTTTTTTGCACAAAGTGTATACTTGCGGCGGTGCACCCTTTACAGGCAAAGTCGGTATCCTTGTTCCCGCTTTTGCGTGTGCGAGGTTGCGAGCGTGGAAGTTTGTACAATAAAAATTTCGACATGATTGGGTATAGAGGCTGAAGAAATTGATGAATTAAAATGTTTGTTTCGTGTCTCCACCTGGCACACAATGAGAATAATCTTCGCTCCATATTTTGTGAGGGTTTCAGGAGCAGTCGACACATCACGTGCGTCAGCATCGCCGCGATAGTTGCGTAAGCCTCGCTCTCCCAATACATTTAATTGGCATAATCGAACGCGCCCACTCTGTCATCACAAAAGTCTAATGTTAGCGGTGTTTTTTTTTACTTTGTCATTAGCAGTTTTGCCGTTAGCGCATTGAGTAGATAGACACACACACACACAGATTTACACACGTGGTTTAGCGAAAATCACTTCGCTTATTTTAGTCGTTCTATAATGAAATGTAGAAAATAACGGACTAACCGCCACTCATAAGGTATCCCCACCAGCAAATAATCCATAAATTTGCATAATAATCGTCAACATTAAGCAGAACAAGCATATAAGCGGCTTAACCTGCTAAACATGCGCTCCGCTCCTATTTTCATCAATTACGCACTGCTGTAGAGAGTAAGAGATAACCTACAAATTTTATTACAGTAGAAATCGCATGCTTGCATTTTAATATTTATATGATTCGCAGCGAGGGCACAGCCCCGATTTTATTAAGAGGAGTGGAAACGGGTTTCAAATACCTCATATGCGCATCCCTGTGTATGTTCGTGTGTCCTTGCATATATAACTCGGCGTTTGTTTTTTTTCCTGAATACTCTAATGCGTGTGTTCGCCCGCTCCAAGTATTTTAACGTGAATATTCAGTGACCACGTCCTGCTTTCCATCATTCTAAAATTCATAAACCTACGTAATTAATATTTTTATGAGTGATTGGGTAGAAGGAAACTCTGGCTACGCCTGTGTATCTTCATTCTGCTTTGAAGCATAAATCCCACGAAATAGTAGTACAATAATAATTCATGGTATTTAATTTTTCAAAACAACGATATGAATATCAGAGTCGCCGTAGTGTAGGACTCCGGAAATTTTGACCATCTGGAGTTTTTAACCTGCACCTAAATCTAAGCAGATGGGCGTCCGGCATTTCCGCTACCATTGAGAATGCAGCCACCACGGCCGGGATTCGATCCCGGGACCTGCGGGTCGCTAGTGGAGCACCTTAACCACCAGACCACCGTGGTGGGCAGAGCTGGCACCAACGTTCGTACGAATCCTTCGCTGAATTCTCAATCTGGTGCACTGCCAGTGCGACATTGTGTTTGCCACGTCGGCTGCTAGTGATACTTGCACCTCTACATTCCCCACGCACGTGCAAATGTGTCTATCCTCGCAGAATAACACATCGGGTAGATGTCAAGTGCTTCTAATGATTGATATGTGGGGTTTAACGTCCCAAAACCACCATATGATTATGAGAGACGCCGTAGTGGAGGGCTCCGAAAATTTTGACCACCTGGGGTTCTTTAACGTGCACCCAAATCTGAGCACACGGGCCTACAACATTTCCGCCTCCATCGGAAATGCAGCCGCCGCAGCCGGGATTTGAACCCGCGACCTGCGGGTCAGCAGCCGAATACGTCAAATGCTTCTAAGCGGAGTGCCCAGAGCTTCCTTCCAGCTCGTCTTCTTTCGCGAAAAGCCTTTCATCGGCTCGGAAGATCTTTTTTTTTTTCAAGGCACAGCTTTACAAAAAAAACTGAGGCACGAAGTCCTACGAAACGCGCGTGAGGAAAATCTACTCGCTGAGTGAAGGGCGAGCCCCGAGAGCGTCCTCGAGTACATCCGATGCACACTCGGCGTTTATACAGGGAGCCACGATCCATACGCGAGATAGTGCAGGAAGGCGGGCGGGTGCACTCGAGGCAACAGGGAAATAAGAAAAAAGAAAGCATGCCAGAAGTTGAAGCGAGTGCGCGTAAGTGACGTACTGAGGGCGTAGATGACGGTGTGATATACTGACGCGCCCTTACGACAACGACGGAGGCTGGCTTGAGAGCCTCCGTCTAGCAACCTAGCAACCCGGCAGCGTGCTATGCACCCACAGCGTTCCTTCCGAGCAATATCAGCCACCGCCTGCTTCCACTGGCGCGAGGCTGTGTGAAGCCAATATCGCCCGCCCTCCATCCAGTCCCTTACGACCGAGGTTTGTTGCCCTTCGGCGGAGATGTAGGAGCAAAGAAATGCACACAGCCAAGAGGATGCCGGTCGTCAGGTGGTAAAAGATGGCTCGGCAAGCAGGCTGGCGTAAAGAAGACACAGGGAAAAAAATAACTGGAGAATGTGGGTGATGCACCATTCGAAGCGTGTACATAAGTCAGTGCAGACCTGCGAATGGCAGTGGATCACCGAGTCACTCAGAAGGAAAACAGCAAAGGTGTTTCCAGAATTTAAACAGACGCCAAATTTTGATGTTGATGTACTAATGAGAGCAGCATACTAGGCTGACTTGTGAACAACTACGCGAGTGCAGCTGCCCCCCCCCCCCCCCCAAAAAAAAAAGAGCGCGGAGAATAGAGAAGACACATCCAGCGGGAACTTCCAACCAAATGAAATATATTGCGCCACTGAACGTCTTTATATGTTGACACAGTATAGACTGCGCGTACGTGTACACAGAATAAAAATAGCAACAATTGCGCGTTAGAAGATTACGCCGTGAAGAACACCAGTTTTTGGTCAATGAGGGCAGGGGAAGGGGAATGGCATCTTTGAACTCATAACTGTTGCTATATTTATTCAATGCGCATGTTTACACGGTCTATATTGAATTAATATATAACGACGTACAGGCATGCATAATGTATAGATTATTTTGCCCAAGATATATGTGCGCCGCCAGCTTGGGCTGTTGAACGAATGTCTTCTTTTGTACTTCGAGACGTGTTGTGATAAAGACAGGAAACGCCGAATGCACAAACCCAACCGCTTTCATGTGTCTAAGCCCACTAAAGCACTGCTCATTTATATTTTGAAGATAAAGAAGGGCAATATAAAGCCGCCCGAAAATAGTCTATACTTTCTCGATAGAGAAAGAGGTGCAGTGGCACAATAAATTTAACTGGAAGTTTGCGCTGAGCGCGTTTTCTTCTCTGTCGTACATGCCCCTTTTTGTTGCGTAATCATTTATTGACGTCATACATAAGAGCACACAAAGGCAAGACTGGAAATGTATGAACGGACAGTTCTGTGTTCGTGCCCCATATCGCCCTCATTTGTAGGTATTTATTTGAAAGTTCATATTTTTGTAAGGCCTTCACTCAAAGCCCTAGTAAAAGTATATCGTTTTAGGACGCGAGCAATTCGAGCAAGGCGGAACCTCAATGAGCAGCCCTAAGGTTCTAATACAGTCGAGACAAGAGCCTTAAATAGGGCATAATATGTTCACTTACGAATTCTTAGATAAGGACCTCAATTATGTTCACAATATCAACTCTCCAAAAAAACGCACACACACACACACACACACACACACACACAGACACACATACATACGAGCACAAAATCCCACCACAATTGTCTCGGTCTATGTCTTTATCGACACAAATAAGTGAATTTGTTATCTCTCGTGCTGTTCTTACAGAGAAATCCCATGTAGAATAAATGCCAAGAACACTGTGATCACAAAACAACCCACGCATGCTTTCTTTCTACCATGCCTTTATATATACTTTCTACCATGCCTTTATAGAAAGAAACCTGTGTGTGTGTGTGTGTGTGTGTGTGCGTGTGCGTGTGCGTGTGCGTGTGCGTGTGTGTGTGTGTGTGTGTGTGTGTGTGCGTGCGTGCGTGCGTGCGTGCGTGCGTGCGCGCACTTCGTCTGCTATTGTGGGGAGAACAATCCTGCGAAATGGCATTAAATATGCTTCTTGCTGACAAATGCCTTTTTATGTGCACTGTTCTCAATCTATGCGTCATATGGTGTTGCGTGCATCGTACACATGGCCTTGTGCTTGCTGAGTGCTATCGCCAAGGGTGCCAACCGCCTCAAGCTGTCAACCATATCTGTAAACTTGCCGAGTTTTGAAAGAAAGCGGTAGACGAGAACATTCACGCCAGCGGCAGTCTCTCCGCGCGTCAGATGAGGATCACCGAGGAAGCTGTGACAGCAATTGTGTTAGAGGCACCAGGACATGCAGGTCTTCTTCAACTTGCCTTCCAAAATTCTGAAATTGTGATCGATGCGCGAATAGTGAGGGAAAAGGAGATTGTGCGTTATTAAGTTGGATAAAAAATATGTACGTGCCTTTTTTATACCTTTCAATTTCACCTGGCGTAAGTATGCAGGCTTGCTCAATTGCAATGCGGTGATCGGTAAGTACTTGAAGCCGCTCGCGCTCCATTGAGTTCACGAACTCGCTCATGGCGAAAGGGGTCAACTGAGAAGCTGATCTGTTTTTCAAAGACGTTAAGTGTTAAAGAAAGAATATCTCAACAATAACTGCTGAAGAACAGTACCAAGCACCTTCTTCACGGATTAGAGATCGTCGGATATGGAACTGAAGTTTGTCGATTTTCCGCCTTGTACTTTTTTTTACAAGTTGACACACACTCAATTCAACGCCCACAGTTCGTTGATCTCAAATAGATTAGCCATTCTCGTTTCATCATCCGAGTCAGGAGAGAAACACACATTGAATAAACTTTATTAGAACACCTTTTCGACTCGCATCAACCTGCACGCTACTGCTTCAGAATTTGTTGCTTTGTATTTTTTTTGTTTTTTTTTCTGTGTACACCATCCGCACTTGACTGCCACCTATTTCGCCAGCGTTTGCTCCCCTGACACCTTTTTAATTTGGCTGCCGGCTGTGCTTTCCGGCCCCGGCAGTCCGGCGTCCATCATTCCGTGGGACGCTGCTGCAGAAATAAGATGCAAAAAAAGCCCATTTCATCCAAAGAAGGCACATGCAGACGCTCGAACACGGCCCGCACTCCCCGCACAAACACACAGCAAGAAGTGATCCGCACGTCCTAGCGTGAACACATCATTCTCTCGTGTCCACAGTGGGTAACGACGACCGCAGAGTCGGGAGTCTCGTCAGAGCTGCTCCCGCGTTCGTCAAGCTCCGTAACAGCCAGACACGAACGCCCCCGTCCCAGACAGGGCTCGACCGTGTGTGCAAAGAAAAGCCGGCGGAGCGTGATAGACGCTCCGCCCCTTCTTCTCGTCTTTCTAGCTGGTCGCCCATCGATGCAGACGTCGTCGGCATCGTTCGCAGCTCGTTGTCGACGGCCATTCTGTGATGTCTCTCCCTCCGTGTATACCCGAGAGACCCGCGGGCACGCCTGCCTTGGACGGCGATCCGGTCGTGGTATACTTGCATTCGTCCTGTATGATTTCTTCGGTGACGCGTCGCGCGTGCAGAGCCGGACAAAGAAGACAAGGTACCCCAGTCTGTTCGTGAAAGTGAAGCTAGGTTCGTCCAAAAAGCGTCCTTCGGAGACTGAGCTTACTTGTTTCCACAATATTGTAAGGCTGGTGAAAGCACGAAAGACCTTGTCTTGAATCGCCGTCAGCCTTGCCGACAACGATGTCGCTATTTCTATAGTGCGAATGCGTAAAACGCTCAGATCAGCCATCCGGAGTGCTATGCAGGATGGGCCGAGCTTCTTGGGCGCACGAGTCTGCTCCGAAATCGCACTACGGCAGTCATGGCACGAACACAGTGAGGAGCGCGTCAAAGCAGCGTTGATAAAAACGGTGCCAGAAGCGCATGTGGGGCATTTTCGGCAGTTATCAAAGAAACACCGCGCGCGAACACCTAGCTCACCTCCGCGACTCAGTCAAAATTTCAACAGTGCAGCGACGTCAGCGTGATCGTCGCGCTATCTTTTTGCCAACTCAACACGTGCCTCCCACATGCATGTTTGTGGACGGTTATCTTCTTTCGGGAAGGCTCTTTCGTTCCACATGTAGCATGAAAATTTCCACTTTGGAAGGTATACACATACGTGCACAAGCAGCACTCTCGTGTAGCTCGTTTTGAGTCTATCAAATATTGCTGATAAATGCAAGGACAGGTTGTCACCAGGGGCGCTCGCATTATGACGGCAACGCGGCTGTGAGTGGATAAAATTGACTGCGAGACATCGTATAGCCACGTTTACTTCCTCCTACGTGTGTGCATAGTGGACGCGATAAAGCTGATAAATGACTCGTCCACTCGCTGGCGTTTTGCCGTGAGCACGGCTCCTCCGCAAAAGCAAACGCGGTGGGTGGATCGGATCTTCGCCACGGGCGTCTGTCAATCAAACTGATTGACGCGTTAACTCGGATACATGCTTGTTGATTCTGGGAAGGCCCCGGTACAACTCGTGACTGTCATCGAACTGGTGTGGCTGTCAAGCGTTTTTTTTTGTGTGGTGGATGCTAAGCAGCAGGATTTTTTTTTTCGCATATAAAATAAGTTGGTCAGCTTGCACTACTTGTGCAAGGCCGGAGCAATAGAAAAGCTTGTGATCACCTAACGTCTACGAGCTTTCTAGACGACCGTCTACTCAGTCTGCTAGGCCTGCTTCGAAGTGAAGACCACATTTACTCCGTCTTAAATTTGACTATACTAACTAGCTAGGGCTTAGTGACCTTAACATCGAGCAGCTTTGTCTTTATCGGTAAGGTTTCAATTAAAATTAAAATATTTACCACGGTGGCAATTAGCAAGTTCTTGATTATGTGAAGCTATTTGCCATAATTGTAATTAAAATCATTACAGTAATCATCATATTAGCAAGGTCTACTCAACATTGTTTTACTCAGCGTGCTCTTAATAACATCGCGTTGATTAGTATGGTTAAGTTAGCGCGTTAATTGGCATGATTTAGTTAGCATGATTGTAGCTTTACATGGCTCCATGCGCATGGTATTATTAAGATGTGGCGTAACTATCAGGGTCTTAGCATGACTTGAGTTAATAAGCTTGGACGTAGCAAGCCCTAGACTGACTAGAAGAGAATGCCACCCAGCCAAATAGCTAATTAACCGGTCGCATGTGTGCGGGGAGCAGACGATGAAGACGACGAATAGGGCGCGCAGCGACCGAGTAGCGCGCTAGAATGTACAGGCCAATTATGATGATTAACACGTGGCCTCGCTTTTATCTGTGGTCGCGCTGTTGATAGGCGCTCGGCCGGGACTAATTTCAGAGGCCGCCATGCTGATAATTCTAAAGCGAACATAGCGCAGGCAATGCAAGCTTCAAAATGAATTAAAACCACTCGTTCATTATAGAATAGCAGCAGAAAAATTTCTGACAACTTTATTGCATGGGTGCACTTCTGCACTCAGGGGAACTATAAACAAATGAAAGACGGCGCCTCTGGTTTGAAAACACCGCCCAAATTTGTCGACAGTCTTTAACGCGATGCCACGTTCTGTCGTTACCAATGGAACGCAGCGCACGGAGTGGTTCTAACCTTTTCGTACTGTTGGCTCGTTCAAAAGGAGGTGTCGCCAGAGCTTGGAAAAATCAGAAGTTCCACCAAGCTCAGGCGATCCTGCATAGGGCCCTCGATGTCGCTCTTCGATTCTTTCATTTTCGCTGATTTGAACCGAAGCAGAAGATCCAATTCAATTTGTATAGACATGAGAACTGATCATGTTACACTACTCAGCGTACGACTATGAAGTATTCCTGGAACAATTTAGTTAGTCTACAATTTTGTATGGGAGCACATTTATCTAAGTCACACTTGTCGGGCCTTAATTACCACCAATTTTTAAAATATGTATATTGCGCTGAAGACGAGCAAGCAAAGCAACATAAAAGAAACAACATGCCCGAGGATAAGTTATTTTTCATATACTTACCGGACAAATCATAATCACGAGAAAAAAATGGCAGCATATCCACGGAGTGAATGATAGATAGTGGGGCAAAGCATCCGTCCGTCCATTCGTTCTTGCTTCCGTCCATCTATGCGTGCGTCTGTGTGGCCGCCCGTGCTTCCATCCGCCCGTCCATGCGTGTGTCTGTTCGTGCGTCCGCACGTCCATCTGTGCGTCTGTCCCTGCGTTCGTCCATGCATCCGCTCCTGCGTCCGTCCATGCGTCCATCCGTCCGTGCAGCCTTCCGTGCGTCCATCCATGCATCTGTCTGTGTGTCCGTTCGTCCACCTATTCAGCACTCCAAGTACCACCATCTCGCATCTTTTCATCATATATTCCTCATATAGAAGCACCGCCATTCAGCGGACATTCCAAGGACTGTACGAGAGGAGGCACACGCACACTTTCTTACGGCTCGCGCTTCGTGTCTACTTCCCACCTTTAACCACCTCGAGTTCATTGTATATAATAGTTCACTGAATTCATAGCACTGTGGCCCAACGCTCGCTAAACCTTTCTAAAACCAAGGAGCTTATGCTCAGCGAGTATAACGTAGTAACTCTTTCTTGTCTTCTGTTCATTGTTGAACAATAAAGAATTCGCAGCGTGCGCGTTAACTAAAAGCCGAATGTTCCTGTCTGTCATTCCCCATTAGCAGCCATTGGCATCTACATTGAGCACTATCATTTATTGTTCAACAACGCACAGAAGAAATCTCTCACCGGCACCACCTTGGAGGTCAAAATGTTATACTTGTTACACACTACGACGGCTACGAGGTACGAACAGGTGCCGTTATTAGAAACTTCGCCCCACAAATAAAGAAAAAAAAAAGCTTCATCTGGAACACACCGGTTTTCGTAACCATGCCACAAGGCCAGAGATTAAAAGAGCGTTCTCTAGTGGTTTCAGTAACCATACACGTGCTTTGAACGATGCTCGAGAACAAGAGCTGAGGACTTTCATCTGGGCCTTCACCCAGACGACTGGCAGTCTCGCATCCGAGGCGCGATACGCACCCCGTGGCTTGCCAACAAACATTCATCAAATGCACCGAGGTGGGGCGCGCTTTTGCGGAGCGGAAATTGAGTCCGCGGCTGTTTACTTCCCAGGTGCGACATAGGCCCTCAAGGGACACACACTGCAGCAATGCCACCCGACACTGAAAACGTAGTTCACAGCCATACAACTCATGGGGACAAACTTTCTACTGCCGGCACAGCACGCGACCATCGAAGCACGCACTGCACCTCATATTTACAAATAGCGACGCGTCACAGTGACGCTGGCTGAATCTCTATTGAAACGATGAAGAATGCGCCGTGCATTTGGCAGCGTAAGTATGTTGTGTAGAAAAAATAGTACGAAGGTTACTTATTCTTATTTACTTAGAAGAAACCTTACATGCCCTGTTGGGCATTGAGTCAGGGAAGCTTTAATACTATAACAGGTGAAATGCAACGTAAACCACCCGAAAATACATTTGAAGCAACTTTGCAGTGAAAAAGTACGCGGTGAATAGGCAGAACAGAAAAACATGGTGGACGGGTAGAACGGCAAAATATATCGTCAGATTAGGTAAAATGTGCGTTCAGACGATCTCGAATTACCTTATGATCGCTGATCAAAATAATCCCATCGAAAAGATGATTCCAGCAAAATAAGGCCCGAGGTAAAGCTGATAAAATAGAAAGCAATAGCTTTATCAAAATGCCCTTGAAACTAAGACGATTACATGTTCTCGAGGATGTGCCTGTGGGCGTTTCGAGTGTATATGCAAGACTTTTCGAAATGGACATACTTGTAAAGCATACAAAGCAAAGCAATCTTTCTAGGTGGTGTGTATAAATATCACGCTTAACCCGAATCACGCTGGCGTACTGATCGATATTCCCAGCGATATACCTGGCAGCCCTATTCTGTATGCGTTGTTCAGTCGTGGTTATTAGATATTATCGGTACGGTGACCATATAGCACATGCAAATTCTAGTTGAGGGCGTACAAACGTCAGGTAGGCTAACTTACGAACGTCAGTAGTTGAATTTTGCAAGCTGTGCCTCAAGAAGCCAAGTGTTTTTGATGCGGTAGCACAAATCTTGTTAACGTGCAAGGACCAAGAAAGGTAAGTAGTGAGGCACACGCCGAGGTACTTGCAGTTAGTGGTAGATGACAAGGTTGAAATATTTAAGTTGCTTGCAAATAGCGAACTAGTGCGCTTGCATGTGAACAATATAGTTGTACATTTAGAAGGGTTCATAGACATTTATTTTTCATTTCGTGCACCAGTCGGTCTGATTGATTGATTGATATGTGGGGTTTAACGTCCCAAAACCACCATATGATTATGAGAGACACCGTAGTGGAGGGCTCCGGAAATTTCGACCACGTGGGGTTTTTTAACGTGCTCCCAAATCTGAGCACATGGGCCTACAACATTTCCGCCTCCATCGGGAATGCAGCCGCTGCAGCTGGGATTTGAACCCGCGACCTGCGAGTCAGCAGCCGAGTACCTTAGCCACTAGACTACCGCGGCGGGGCGCACCAGTCGGTAACGGTGTGAAGGTCATGAGACAAAGTATTCTGATGGTTAGTGGAGGTAACTGCTCTAAACTACGCAATCGTTGGCAAAAAGCCGTATGCCGGAGGAAACGCCTGGGGGGGGGGGGGAGTCTTTAATAAATATTAGGCAAGTAAAGACTTCAGAACACTTCCCTGTGGTACACCAGACGTGACCTCAGTGTTGAAAGAAGGACATTTGTTAACAAGCGTCAATTGATGATGAAGTGACAAAACGTTTCTAAGCCAGCAAAGGGTCAGTAAGTCGATAAGTAAATTAGATAACTTAGAAATGAGACGGCAAAGTGCAATGCGACCGAAAGCTTTAGAGAAGTCTAGAAAAATGACATTCGTTTGTTGGCTCTTGTTCATATTGGAGTGCAGATCAGTGGTGAATTCGAGTAACTGTGTTTCGCAGAAAAAAAAAGTTTTCTGAAGCCGTGTTGTTTCTTTAAAAAAATTTTTATTTTTTTTAAATCAATATAGAAAGTGAGAGAGAGAGAGAGAGAAATAGAGAAGAAAAGCAGCGAGGTTAACCAAGCTTTGCTCGGTTGGCTACCCTACACTTGGGGTGCGGGAAATGGAGAATAATAGAAAGAAAAGACAAGGAGTAAAAAAGAATGTGTGATGCGATTATGTGGTAAAGTAGTTTATACGATGCAAATGTCAGCGATATTGGACGATAGTTTTCAAAGTTATGTTTGTCTCCGGTTTTAAAAATGGGGATGACTTTTGCATTCCTCCAGTCTACGTGCATCCAGCTGATAAGGACTGCTTAAAGAAATGACATAGACTTACACTTGAAGTGGTACTGTGTTTTTGATACCTTAGTGTTAATATCGTCAATACCACAGGCAGATGTTTTCAAAAGTTGGTCAATGAGGCAAGCAATATCCCGTTAACTAAAATATATATAGGTGCCAAAAATGGGTAATCGTGTTCCGGACCGACTGAGATATCGGATTTGTCTTCCCTTGTAAAAACAGAAGCAAAAAAGTGTATTGAACGCTGAGAAAGATTGCGCGTCTGACAGAGGTTGTTGTTTCTCGTATAGTAATGAAATATCAAAACTGTGATTAGGCGTTATCGTTTGCCAAATTTTTCGCAGATTAGACATCGGAAGAGAAGATAGGTCGTGAGCGAAATACTTCTCCTTAGCAGTGCGTAAGGCAACAGTGTACTCACTATAAGAAAAGCTTTGTATTTGCTCCATGAGGACTCACTTGCTTGGTTTTTGCATATCTCCTTCAGCGGTGGTAATTACATTTGTGTATGCAACTTCTTTATGCTAGTTGTGTCAACTTGTGAACAAAAGAAAGTAAAGTGCAGTTTTCGTAAGATGAATTGAACTCTATGCATAGGGAAGATGACTTGACTTGCCCTCATTGTGCGGCCTTTGACTTTTGCCAATCACTTTGGGAAAGACGCTACCATTTTCTACGTGCCGCTCTTAAAAACCCACGTAAAATCACTTATTACTAAATGAACAAAATCAAATATAAATTGCGCACACATTCGGAGCCTATGATGATTTTTTTTATATATTTTTGTGTGTCTCTCATAATCATATAGTGGTTTTGGGACGTTAAACCCCACATATCAATCAATTTTATATTTTTGTCAAAACGAAACATGGCTGACTGCAGAATGATGAAAGATTTAATTACACGCTAATACAATTCAGTGCTGAAACTCAAGCAAAAGAACACTTTCCTTCATTTTTTTTTTCGTGGAATGCAACGTTGCGTGCCTTGAAATCATGTGATGTGAATTTGGCGCATTCGTAGAAAGTGCATCTTAATTTGTGCCTGAAGACAATATTCCTGCAATTTTTGCAGCCTATCTTGTTATCAGCTCACAACAGCAGCCAATTTCGGGGTAGGCGTTGTCTGCCTCCCGCACCGGTGTACGTCGCAGCTGTAGTGACGACACCGGTGGCAGCAGACACGCTGAGAAAACAAATGTGGGATTCGAATCTCAACGGAACCTATGCACTCCGAGTGAGAGTCGGGCATTCTATCCCAGAGTCACGAGAGTGCTCGACGGTTCTACGGTAGATGACGCTGTACAAGTGTCAAGTGAGCGCGGCAAGTGCACAGGTCCCAGCTGACCTCGCTATGTAGCGAAGGTCTCGTTCCGCTAGACTCGGGGCTTTCAGGTAGAATGTGAGGACACGAATCGGCAGCTGTCCACTCAATAAATGATAACGTGGCGCGTAACGTCTGCTGACAAGGGAAACAAACGTGTTCCGCACTCACTGTTTTGCTTTTTTTATTGATATGATACACCAGGAGATGTTGGCGCACAATTGTGGCGCCGGCTACTCCTTAGCCCTTGAGTGAAGCTTGAACACGTATCTTAAAGTAAAACGTACAAAGAAGTGCATGGGAGATAGAACACTCGGGCACATGTATCCAAAGGCATACTTATACGCACATATCCCAACAAAATCACAAGTAAGTGTTCGAAAGTTACCGAATACGTACCTTGTGTCGGGTGGACGCTGATCATGCAGGGAGCACCCCGAGAAGAGGCTTTACGCTGACTCTCGTCTCTCACCCAAAATGGGATCAGTGGGGCACGAAATTTTGGTAGCGAGAAATGAGGGTCTCGGCGCCGCGCTCACCATCCTGGTAACGAGAGATGCTGACTGACACTTCCAGGTTTGCGTGCACATAAATACGCAATAAAGGGGACCAGAGGACGACCACCCACCTAGCTGTATTAGCAGAGCACCGGCCTCGTTAAGTGAAAGTCGCATGTTCTGTCCAGGATGGCGGCAAGTTGTTTTTGAGCGACATGTTTCTTTCTTCGTATCTACTTAACAGTGACCACAATGTACGCAAAACAGTTCAATGAACATCCCCTATACGTCGCTTCGCTTCCTTATCGGCCAATGTTCGTTAATGTTGTGTAAAAGACATAGGTTTAACGTTTCATTCATTGAATTATCTGGTTTGTCGCTTATTTGGAATGTCTTTGTAAATTACCTACACAGAAATTGACTGTAAGTTGTTCCTACGCCATCTGAACCACATTACGACACTTGTCCTACGCTGCGCCATGCACCCAGCACACAAGAAGGGGCGATGTAGACCTGGGCCCGTGTTACTCTCAATTAGCACGGCTGTGAACGCGCCACAGCTTACGCGAATGCGGCGTCTTACTCTGTACGAGCAGCCAGAACAGCCAATGTAATCGCCAAGAAGACACGTTGAAGTAACGTTTCAATCATCGCTCACTGTCTTCGAAAGCGAGGTAAGCAATGCCGTCTCTTACCAGTCGTGCAGCAGCTCCGTCAACTCGATTCATAATATTCAGCAAAATCAGTAATCAACAAAGACAAACCAACGCGATGACTTATGATCAATAATAATTGTTCAGGTTCAACGTCCTAACAACACTATCAGATTATGAAAGACGCCATAGTGGAGGGTTCTGGAAATTGTAACCACCTGGGGTTGTATAACGTATACCTGAATCTAAATGCACGGGCGTGGGTCAAGCATTTTGGCTTCCGTCGAAAATGGAGCTGTCGCGGCCGGCATTTGATCCAGCGACCTGCGGGTCAGCAGCCGAGTGCCTTAGCCACTAGACCACCGTGGCGGGTCAACAACTTACGGCTGTCTTGGCGCTATTTCACAATAGCTTCGCCCCTAAAGAAATTGTCCTCCAAATAGGAACCCGTGCAAGACATTATATTCTAGGCGTTGCCGTATATTGAACGTCATCAAGCTACCCCTGAAACGGATAGTTCAGCTATAGGACCTCGTCAGTTCTCGCATGCGTTTCTGGCCTATATGAATAAAAGTGAAGTTGACGGGTGCGCAGTGGCCGGTAGAACGAAAAATGGTAGACGTAAAGCACTAAGAGACAGCAAGGCGGTGATGTGAATTTGAAAGCATATGAATGTAGCCGACGTACTAAATGATATCTAGACAAAAAAAAATTAAGCTGGGCAGGTCATCTGAGGTGTAGGAAAAGCCACAACTTAGGGACACAATATAGGGCTAAGAGATGGGAAACGAATAAAAAAAAATGTCAGACCCCCAACACGCACACGCCCAATTGCTGTAAAAGAAAAGGACAACGCCCTTAATATATATATATATATATATATATATATATATATATATATATATATATATATATATATATATATATATATATATATATATATATATATATATATATATATATATATGCCAAGCATTGGCCAGCGGTGAGCAATACAGTGAACATAACCATATGCGAGAAGCACAGAAGTGTAAAATGCTGAGTGAGTTATATTTTAGATGTAGGAAAAGTAGTCTTATTAAACAAAAGCTTGATCTTTCATAAGCGAGATAAAAAATCAACAAAAATGGCAATGACAGCAGCAATTACGATGGCCGCTGATTTTCCGTGAAAAGTCTGACCACTCCCATGGATAACCACAACGTCAACCTTGACGCCATAATCCTTTGTAAGCGCTGATGTATTTCTCCCTTAACGACTCCAAAGCGTGCAACGTCGTAAAAATATATAAATAAAACAGAAAAGCAGTCCGCGTAATCCTGTTTGACTTTGCGGATTTATGTTCTGCTCGCCATCATTAGATAAACCCTAGTTAACCTTAACTGAGGCGCGCAAAAAAATTGAAGTACAAAAGGAAGACACCTAGACACAGTGAATTTCACGTCGCACTATGGAGCGGCTCAGAGCTTCTCAGGCTCAGTAGAAAGTCGTTATTCTTTGCTTGTGGTAATCTTGTAATATTGGACGTTTTGAGATAATAATTGAACTAACCGTGGTAATAAAAATAAGTTATAACAAAATCTGCTCAATTAACACAGAATCCCTCACATGCGCCATCTGCTGGCAATACCGGAATAAGGGTTTACAAAGAGCAGGCTCGGGAGAGACAAACATTTATTATTAGCCGGAGATAACAACTCCATAAATTCGTGCAGCTTTCTTTCATTACTCGTCGGCAGAAGGAAGTCAAGAGAAATGGGGTGAACCGGTGGCTTGATATTTTTCGTGCACCAATCGGCATGGCATTGGTATTGCATGGTGGTGGCTGGCTCCAGCCGTAATTCAACCTCAAATTAACGGGCCGATATTAAACTTCGGTGCACACTCCTGGTCACGGTTCCGAGATTTCAGGCTTATTCGTTAAACAGAGTTCACCTCCTACGTTTTTAATTTCACGCGGCTTATCACACCGCGTTACGTTCTATAAATCTCTCGGCTTCCTTTGCATGGCTTCAACGCCTTCGTTTTTTGACGCTTCACCGACGTCTGTTTTCTGAGAGGCACTGAGCCGCGTTGCCGTCCACCTTCATCCCGCCGTCGCTCTGGAAGCAGACTTCTTGGCGTGCCCGGAATCAAACTCCAGGACCTCAAACTCTTAATTAATGGAACTCACTACCAAGCCAGTGGATGGTTTCATTCAGTGTTTTGTACCCTGCGGCAAATAAGGGTGTCCATTTATCCGCCTAGTTTCAGGACGATCACATGGTTGGCAACACCAAAATCGGGGAATGTCTCGTGTATTCTGTCCAGCCAGCTGCCTACAGCTGTGTTTTAGTTGGCTGTCTCATATAACAATTACTGCGTGTCTGCCCTGCGGTTTAAGTTACATAAACACACCATATCATTCATGCAATAAGGAGTAATGAATAGTCGCATGGCATATTCTGTGTCTGTTGTGAAAGATGCGTACACTACTTAGCGCAAGAATAGCTTAAATCACGTTCCCCGAAACAGCGTGGCAAATCAGACACCAGTCTGGTGGACTTCCTTGCCGTTTTAAGTGCGGAGAGCTATAGGGGTCAAAAAGGCGTATTCTGTCGAATGCTGTGATTGTATGCTGTCGCCTTCGGTTTGCGTAACGCTGGCGAAAACCACGCATATTATAGCAAACTGTAGCGCACTGAGCGCTCCCGCCATTGAAGAGAAGTCTTCCTTTTGCGCTTAGAGCGCCATGATGATGATGATAATAAAACACAAAGAAGACATATAGCACAGCCCAGTGTGCGTTCGCCCCAGAAAGGAGCATTTGTCTTCTTGTTCTTCGAGCGTTTGAGAACGATATTAGGTGCGGACATTACTGCTATGGCTAGAGAAACACGACTACACAAAACACGTATGAAAATTGAAAGGGTAAGCTAGAGAGAATTGGAAAGAAAACGAAAGAAACAAAGAAAGAAGGAAAGAGAAAGCAAGGAAGGAAGAAAATAGAAAAAAGAGGAAGGAACGAAAAAAGGAAAGAAATGAAGAAAGAAAGAAAGAAAGAAAGAAAGAAAGAAAGAAAAAAAGAAAGAAAGAAAGAAAGAAAGAAAGAAAGAAAGAGACAAATACAAACTAATTAGAAATGAATAGAAGTAAGGAGAGCAAACAGACAGAAAAATGTAGCAGATAGAACAAGTAAGAGAGAGAGCAGAAAAGACAGAGAGACAGAAGGCTGCCTTCCATCTCCGCCCTTCCTTCAGGCTTGTTGGCACCATTAGTGGGAAGGTGCGTTTATTTTTCACAGTAAATTAGGAACACCTCCACCACAAGTTGTGTGATATCTCCGGAAGTGTATTACGCCAGAGCGATCTATGGCTGAATCCAAAATTCGGGGCTGCACGAAAATGACGTGACAAAGAAAGGTAAGTACAAAGTCCGTATACAGTGTATATCTCACTTTCTTTGTCCAAGCTTTTTTTTTTCTTCGTTATAGTTTCATGCAGCCTCACAGAATGTGTTCAAGAATACATCAGTCAGCTCGCTGTAACGTATGGCGCCGCAATGCATCCAGAGGACGTACACGGCCCGCACCAGACAATCGCAAGGTCCGGCAAGGTACGCTGCGTTAAAGTGAGCTTCGACGAAGCCCCATACACTTCGCAGGGCACACGTCACGTTCCAACATCGGCCGCAGCGATAATGCCAAACAGCGATTCGCTAACTCCGACCACGCAGGTCCACTCTCAAGTTCGCTGCTGCAAACAGAACGAGGGCTTGATTTAGAAAGAAAAAAAATGCGTCGTCACTTTACGCGCGAAGACACAATGAAACCACGCTCTAGCAACTCAAACTCAAATCAAGTGGCACTCTCTGTCTGTTCCCTCACTTCTTCTGTCTACGCACACACGTATATATATATATATATATATTTATATATATATAGATATATATATATATATATATATATATATATATATATATATATATATATATATATATATATATATATATATATATATATATATATATATATATGGATTCAGTGTCAACGCTTCAGGGGGGCCTTGTCGGAGAACGTAAGAAAATAATAGCACTGAGCGCAAAACCATTACTAAGCCAGCAAAACTAGGAGAAAAGGCGTAGTGAGAAAAAGGCATATACTGTATACACCCCGAAAAAGCGTTGCCGAAAAAAAGAAAGCATCGCCAACATCTCGTCCAAGAAGAGTGGCAGAAGCGTCTGGCCACGATGACGCTAGTGACATCTGGGGAGCAGCTGCGCGCGATGGTTATTTAATGTGCTTTCTCTTTTTCTTCTCTCTTTTTTTTCTTTCCCGGAAATCACCCCGGGGCTATGTGTCCTGTCTGGACTCAGCCCGCATCTCTTTTTTCGATCGAGTACGCTTCTTTCACTCCTCTTGACCAATCAGGATTGGATTACGAGGGGACTTCTTCCTACGACTTTGAAGTGACCTGAAATCCTCGACCCCAATCCAATACGGGAAGAAACTCTGAGTGGTCCTGGTTGCCGCTCAGTTGAACTTTGCGAGACGAGATGAAGGCCGTACTCCCTTGAGGCTTCCTTGTTTCCCAGTACGCTACTTCATCGACAGAACGAGAGATTAGGAGAGTCGTTTAATTCGCTCGTTCCTTTTCTCTTGGAAATCTATCAAGTTCACTTGAGGCGCGGACTAACATCACAGGATTATTTCAGAACCACCAATTTCCGTTGCGGAGCAGCCGAAACCCATGAATGAGAAAATCAGCATAGCAATGTTTGACCATCTGGGCACACGAGAAAAAAAGTAAAAAGAACCGAAAATCTCGTTCTTTTAGGTGATATTTCACGTGTTTTGTTTTCTCCATAGCATGTATCCTGACTTTACATTGTTAAATAAGTAGCTGCTCTAATATAACGGTGCTTCTGGATCCACTGATCTAAATTGGTGCTTTCGTTCCGGCACAGGTTGTAATTTGTGTAGTGCATGAAGATTAACACTGCAGCAAACCAGCGTTGTCACCTGTGTGGTACACGTATAAATAAAAATACGTCATGCTACAATACGTTGTAATGTGACGATATTGCAGAGTGCATAACATTGACTTTTAAAATGATGATTATAATCGACAGCTTGACTACACCCACGTTTCATCTTCCGCCAATTAACATCGTACACTGTGCCTGTTGCTGCCGCGTTATATCGGCAAACTGCATACTTTCATCACTCCCCCCCCCCCCCCCCCAACTTTTCGTCTACCCCTCTAACACTTACTAACCCATCTGCGTACCTTTCAAGGGCACGTGTGATTAGCATAATATCCGTATATTAGTTACAACTGCACAAAAACAATAAAGTGTGAAGCCAGTGTAAGCAGAGTGGGAAACACCTGTTACAGACACTTTGCGACAATTTGGACGATGGGCCGCTCTCCGTGCAGATGGTGCTGGAGCACCGTCTTCGTCTTTCGTCGGCTCTCAAGGCAGTGAAAGCACTCTTACGCTTTCTGAGGACTACGGGCATATATGTAAATTCCTCTGGCTTCTGCAGAGAACCACCACTACATACGTACCAGCCCATGTACTGGCAATTTTCTCCTGTCTTTGCCTTCTTTTTTTTTTTCTCGCTCTCATCTTGATATTCTCTTTTCTCATTCCCCTAGCGTACTGTAGTAAACCGGGCTTGTGCCCGGTTAACCTCTCTGCCTTAATTTTCTGTTTTCATTCTTCTTTCCTCCTTCCTTCTTTGCCTACGTCTTCCTTAAGAACGCAGATCAGGGAAATGGGACATATGCAGCACCAGGTAAAAGGGACATGCCTCTGAAATGCTTGGAAGCTTTCCCGAGTGTGATGCCAAGGTGGTTCAATATTTGCCAGCCTGCTTTAGTTCTGCACAACCTTTCGTGTTGTGCGACGTGCGTCAATGTACTTAAATATTTTTTCCCGGTGCTTTAACCTAACCATTTCAGATGCGACGGGCCTCGCCATGAACGCCGGTGCTTTCGGACCATTCGGTTGAGACGAAAACGGGCGTTAAGTCGATTTCACGGTGTAAAGGTGCCTCAGGAAGCGCAAGTAATAAACGTAGCGAATCAGCAGTGAAACCAATGGAAGGCAGAGCTGTATTTAAGACATAAATCTGAGCTCACTGTTCGCGGCTTTTCTCCGCTTCTCAAATATGGCACGAACTGTCAGAAAATGCCCATTGATATGCGGTATCGCCTAAGGCGAAAAAAAAAAGAATAATAAAAGAGTTGACTGCGAAAATAAAGCCTCCTGCAGGAGGCACTAGGAGCGAGGAATAATATATTCGATGACTGAGCAACAAAAAAAAAAGTCAGATTCGACAGGGAGCAGAAAACAAAAAAAAAGCAATATTCCCAGCCACTGAACGTGTAGCGCGAGAATTTCGACTTCTGAGCAGGTTGTCACTCACCGGTGACATTTTACGAGCAGTTGCGTGAGGTCAAATGAACATAAATTCGTGCATATCGCACATAGTGCAATGACGAAAATATTTCACTTAGACATTAGCATCAGGCAAAAAACAGAGACTGGCTGCTAAAAGAAAGAAATGACGTTACATCCCCAAAGTTCTCGCTTCGCTTCTGACAAAGCAATATATATATATATATATATATATATATATATATATATATATATATATATATATATATATATATATATATATATATATATATATATAAACTGAGTGAGAAGTGGCCTCAGTTCTTCACACTGTAGGCAAAAATAAAAGAACGCAACAAGAAGAGGTCGGGTGGTCTTCGAGGCGTAAAGACAAATGTGCGTCTCCCCCCTTCGCTTAGCGGTGCAGGAGGAGGACAAGGTAAGAACAAAGCGTGCGCGATGAAAAATGTTCGCACGTTTTCGGCACGACCGGCACCATCCAGCAGCCCACTTCCCACGTGCCAGGGGCTGGCTCGCCTAAATGCTCGCACATAAAGGAAACGTGTTCCACGCCGTCCCGCGCGTAGCCCCCCGAACAGTGCCGGCATTTTCAGCGCCGCAGCTGCGCCAGGAAGAAGACGCCGGCGGTGGGATTCGAGCGTCGCTATATATCTTCATTCTTTACTCGGCAGAACAAAGCTGCGATAAAGAAACAAACTGCGAGGGAAGAAACATAAAGAGAAAACGACACAACGCGAGGGTCAGGGCGCGCAAAAAGTTTAAGGCAACTTGTCGCAGTAAGGGTGCCGAGAGTGAAGTAAGTGCGGAGCGGGGCAGCATTCTTTTGTTTTTCTTCGGTGTTTATCTTCCTTTCCACCTTCTCCTTAGTGGTGGGGCAGCTTGGGCTCGTTGGTATGGCATGACGATAGTTATAGCGCGAGAGCAAAACGACGACAGAGACTTTCGTGTCCTTGTCTCTGTGCCGTCGTTTTGTTCTCGCGCTATAACTATATCGTCATCGTTCTTCTTAGTGTTCTCTTTTTCTTTTACGGGCGAATATCTTCATGATCGAGGCTTGTCGATCGGTGTTTGCAATGGCGTTGTGCGCCGTAGCCGGCTCTGACGATGAAGATGACGCTCATGACGATGAAGATTAAGAACAAGCACGAAGATGCTGACTCGTCATCCCGTGCACCTACTCGAGTTCGTGATCCCGATGAAGATGACGGCTGCTTCCTCGGAGTTCTCACTGCAACTGACCCGATCACACGACAACACGATGGTGTCGAGATTCGCGAAATCATTGACAATCAAGAAGGACGCGACACACCCGTACCTGGACACCTTTCTCTCAATCTCTCTTCGTTCTGCCTACGAAATGGTGTCTTGTACCAGACAAACTCGAACGGCAGTGAGAAGGCCTACCTCCTATAGTGGTCCCTTCTGAAGTGCGAGACGACATTCTTCTCGCCTGCCATGACGAGCCCACATCCGGTCATTTAGGTTCTTCACAAGATCCCATCATAGTTCAACAGGCCGTACTACAGGCCGAAACTTGCTACGCACGTTAAGCGATATGTGAAAAGCTGCCGCGAATACCAACGCCGCAAATCTCCGTCACTAAAGCCCGCAGGCCTGCTGCAACCAATCAGACCGTTCGATCAAGTAAGAAAGGATTTACTGAGGCCTTTTTCGCTGTCATACGTCGGTAATGCCGGTAACTACCCGGTTCTTGGCCAATCCCCAAGCGTGGGTGTGTTCCACTCTCGAAGGTTTTACTCTACCCTACTCTACACTTTCTGCCAACGCAGCGCAGCACATGGAATGTACCCACTATACGTCTTGACGACGACACTGATGAGACACTGAAAATGATGACTTGATGATCAGGGAGAACGACTGACTTGTGCAGTATTTGACGTCTCGATACGCTCTACGATGCATTTGGTACGGCTGGAAAAAACGAACAACCCCCGAAGGAACGTGCCCAGACCTCGTTTTTGCCACTTTTAGGCTAGCTTCGATACCACAAAGCAGTAATAAAAAGGCAAAATAAAACGATACGTGTCCTTATACGTGTCTTTCGTGTCTGATGCGTGTCTTTCGTGTCCTTCCTGTCTTTGTGTCGTCGTTTTGTTCTCGCGCTATAACTATCGTCATGCCATACCAACTAGCCCAAGCTGCCACACTTCTAAGCTGCAAAACAAAAGTCACAACTGCACAAAACATACCAGTAATACACAAAACATACTAATAAACATTGCAAATAACTGTACACAGCTTTCTTACTAATTTACGTGCGTGAGTGGTCAGTTGCACGATCCACGGTAACACCTAACAATCCCACTTATTTGCCCACTCATCATCGTTCACTTCGTTGATATGCCACGTCTTTGCCATGTCTACGCCATGTCTACGCCATGTCTACCCTCTGCACTTTTATTCTCTCTCGCAGTGTTTTTGTATATGTTTATTCTCTCTTTATTTGAATTTATTTATTTCTCTCTCTTGTATTTTTCTCGATCTTGCTATATTTTCTTCCTAATATTTTTCTTCCTTCTTTCTTTCTTTTTCTTCCTTGTTGCCTTTTCTTTATATTATTACGCGGTTTTGAATGCTTTACGCCGAGCAACAGCAGCTTACGACAAAATACGACAACCCGGGCTCCTAAAGTACCCCCACACTTAAAAGTACGAGTGGTCTAGCTTCCTTGCTCGAGGCGGCGCCAAAGTTGTCGAAAAGCGAAATCTCCGTGCAGTCGCATAGCGCTGGCCGTCGCGTCTAGTCCTGATTGCCTCCGCTGGCGACGAAGGCCGTATAGTTTGAGAGCGAGACGCTGTTATCGCAAGGGAATGCCGCGTATTCATTCGAAGAAGTGGCTCTCGACAGCGGGCCACGAAATGGCTGTATATAAAAATAGAAATGAGACGGACGACCTAAAGGTCCTCCTCATTCTTCTCGCCGAAACTAACTCGTGCATTACCGAAACGGGGACATCCAGTGTGCTTGTAGCCAGTAAGGGAAGCCAAGCCAATCTGAGGTTCTGTTTCCCAATCTTCTAGTGCGCCCTTTGAAATGTGTACAGTTGTTTGTCGTAATCAGCGTCTAAAGCCCGTGCAAACGAGACAATGTAGGATTACTACACGTACCGCAATTTATCGTAAATAGCATGCTTCTCCTGGCTAGTCCCTTATTTATATATTCGACACTAATGACCAAAAAAAAATGTGCCATCTGCGATTACGTAAGGAAGACAACAACTGCTTCAAACCTACGATCAGCGAGCATATGACTTTTGTTTTACCGCGCCAAGTTGCAAGAGTTTACTCGAGTGCACATATTCCGCTCTTATAGCAACACACTTTGAGATACTATACGCCTAAACTACGATAGTGTTTTCGTAACAGCAAGCGATTTGGTGAGTGGTTAAGACAAATGCTCGAAATTCAAACAGCGCTAAGAAGCGCAGCCAGGAATAACTAACAGAGAACACGAGTGCTAACTATCAAGCATAATTTATTGAGGGCGTAAATAAGGACGTGGTGTAAGTTGAAAGGAAGGCGCCAACAAAATACAAAAAGGAACTTCAAAATACCACGTTTCGGCTACCATCTTTGTTCACAACCTTTGAACAAGGCCCTCCGCACGGAAGCCGTAACGTTTACTTTTTCAAAGTTTTTTTTTGTTTGTATTTGGTCGGAGTCTTCAATTTACCTTTGATCATCAGCATGCATGACCTGACGAGTTTTCGTCCAACTCTCAATTGCATAAATGAGGACGCCTTATCACGGGAACAATATAAAAGAAACACTGCAGACCCGAAGGAGACAAGAATGTCTGCCATGGTGGCCATATTTCGATGGGGGAGTAACGTTAGAAAGCCCGTGCACCACGCGATAACAGCGCACGTCAAACAGCACCAAATACGGTGAATTTCCGCGACTATTCCCTACGGCGTCTCTCGTAACCACATCGGGGTTTGGGGGCTTAAAGATATTATTAATTTTATTAACACACGAAACATAGGTAAATCTTCACAACTTGCACGTCAGCACACCTTCCTCCAGTACAGACTCCTTTACACGTAAAGAGAACATATTATATTTACATCGAAACCCCACAAGAGCTGACGCTTAATGCATACCTCAAAAAGAAATATGTTTATCTAAACTATGATTACGCAACACATAACTATCGTTAACGAGATCAACATTGTGATAATATGTTTATTCTTAATCGATCGACTGTCGCACTTCAAACTCCTCTTTCTTCACTACAGACTCATTAACTTGCATAGTCGGTGCACATGCCACAGTTCATGTCACGCTTCTGAAAAAAAAAAATTAGCTTCAACATTTATGCTCCCGTTATATTTACCTGCAGTAAAGTGATTACCTTCAAGTAGTTGGAAATACATGCGAGTAAATTGTGAAAACACTCGACAATGTCCTGCAATTTATAAAACTCTAAAACGCACGACCCACGGCTTAAGGAGCTACGCCCCTAAAAGTTACGCAATGAACGACTCCACGCGACTAGTTCAGCTGATAAAAAAAGGGGAAGTTTCATTGTACACGTCACTTGTACACAAACAAATGAAGTCCTTGTGGTGTGCAGTTTCAGCGAAGTTCACAGTAGTCACACTTGGTGCACTTCACGATAAACAATTATTGAGATTGTTCTGCTTTCTTCGGTGTGAAAGTGACCGGTCACAATACAAATATTTGAATTTTAGAACCAGATTGATTAATTGATTGATTGATATATGGGGTTTAACGTCCCAAAACCACCATTTATATTATGAGAAACTCCGTAGCGGAGAGCTCCGAAGATGTCGACCACACGGGGTTCTTTGAGTGCACCCAAATCTGAGCACATGGGCCTATAACAAGTCCGCCTCCATCGCAACGGCAGCCAGCGCAGCCGGGATTTGATCCCACAACCTGCGTGTCAGCAGCCGAGTGCGTTAGCCACTATACCAGTCCTTCAACGGCATTTCAATGGTGTATCTCTGGCGCAAACTTTCAAAATGATTTTTTGCGATACTTATTGACGATGTGAGATACCAAGGAAACAGTCTCTTTTTTTTTTATTTTGACGAGCGCGAGTGCCAGCAATAACGACAAACCAATTTCTAACATACAAGAAATTGGGCGCAACTTAGTATTCCCACAAAACACTCACACATTACCACGCTCTTGCACACACAAAAAAACACACACACTGATAACAGCGATCACTACCAACTGACTACTGCGCCTAAATTAACCTCTTATATACGCACAGGATAACGCGCAAAAAGCAATGATCAATAAGGTGAGCATGAGCAAAGCATTCAACAAGTGATAGAACAAGCGCCACCACCCAACAAGATAACGAATGAAAGTTTAGAAAAAAAGGAAAAAAAACAAACAGATAAACCAGCTAGAAGTAATAAATCCTAAAGATATTTCCTTTGATTTAACACGAAGGACTGCTCGTTCACACAACTATTAATTTTTTTTTCAAGAAAGTATCCTTCCAACGACAAACATGCCGATGATTTCACTCTTCTGCCGGGAACCTGCGCGTCAGCAAACCTTGGTTCAATCAACCACTCAATAAATCAATCAATCAATGAATGTTTCTTTATTGATTCAACGTTTCACACTCATATACGGCAGTATGTGCCACAAGATTCACATACTTACCCTAATTTTTTTTTTCTTAACTTTACCTGTCTGAACGACGTATTATGGAAGCCAAGCTCTGTCAGTTGGATTCATGGCCGCTTACAGAAGAGAAGATCCTGGGACCTTGGCCGACGGTTTCCCATACGCGCAAAGCCACGAAAGCCCTATTGCACTTCTTAAGGACCACCAGACTTCACGACCGCTTGTGAAAGAACAGTGTGAGACCGTGCTGTGTAGTCTCGAGCTGACTATTGATCCTTCTCTTTCTTACTCCTCTTCTTTTTTATCTCTTTCTTTTATATTATTCTCGCTTTCCCCCACCCCAAGTGTAGGGTAGCTAACCGAGCCAAGCTTGGTTAACCTCCCTGCCTTTCTTTTCTATTTATCTCTCTCTCTATTTCTTGACTTTTAGCGCATGCTCCCTAAACCGGTCATTCAGGCGCTTCTCCGTTTGCCCGATGTAGACATTTCCACAGTGTCAAGGGAAGGAATATACAACTCTCGTGGAACGCTTTAGGAAGGTTTTTTTTTTAATATTTCGTCTGGCAACCACGTCTCTTTCCATAACGAATGTGAAGGCACAACTTAGAAAGTTTTTTTTTGTTTTGTTTTGTTTTTTTTTTTGGCGCAGAGAAGGCCAGAGCCACACCATGTCTTGCAGCGGCCTTGTTTAGGCTGTGGGAGAGCTTATATAAAGACGGCATCACTTGAGACTTGGAACCAGATGGATCCAAAGCAGTTCAATCTCTTTGTGTTCCACTATTCATCTTCTGCATTAGTGCCTCGGCAACGGCGTTTATGACCGACGAAGGGAAACCCGCCGCCGGCAATCGGCTTATCTGATCATAAAAACTAGTTCGCATGTGGTGTGGGTACTACGGACACCCAGGTCCTCGGTAGAGGCATGAAGTCATCTCCACTTCTGCCATTTGAAGCAAATTTTATTGAAAAAAAATATAGTTGGGTGAGCGAGCCGTCTTTGGTGTTAGATCACAAGGAAATATCTTTTCTCGAGGCAAGGATTTGGTATACATCTAGCTAGTTTATCTGTTTTTCGTTTTCCTTTCTTCTAAACTTTTTTTATTTGTTACACTGTTGGGTAGTGGGGCTTCTTCTTTCGCTTGTTGAATGCTTTGCACATGCGCACCTTTATTGATTATTGATTTCGCACATTATCCTGTAAATATATAGGATGGTCATTTAGGCGCAATGAACAGTTGGTAGTGAGCACTGTGATTGTTGCGTATATCGTGCGCAAGAGTGTGTGGATGCGGGAGTGTTTCATGGGAGCACAAATTTGCACCAAGTTTCTTACAATACGACGAGTTACCGAACTAGCCCAACAACGAGTTTTTATTGAGCTACATCTCTCGCGGGTGGTGATTCTAATAGAGATCGAACATGCATGTGCGGTCGATATTTTGTAGCGTAAACTATACGCTGAACGAGGTTTAGCAGTTTCGCGAGGATCATCGAGAGCCGTGGTGCGCATGTTCCAAGGAGCCATGACGTCACATGGCGCGCAGCTGGTGCTCCGGAGAAAGCCTAAAACCTCCTGGAGTGACCTGTCCCAAGCAGGGTGGCGCTGGAGTCATGTGAGCTCGCTCGCTAGTCCAATTATCGTCCGGCCATCCATCCGACCACCCAGCTGTCGCTCCCGCAACGTATACCTTAGCATGGCCGAGGTAAGCCACTGCTAATTTTTTCTTGTGATTTATTTTTTTCTTTGCGCTTCTTTTACATAAATATAAACACAAATATCCGGACCATGACGGTGACGGCAACGGCGAAAATTCACTGAGAGTGTCTAGATAATTTTTTTGTAATAAATATTCAACGAACTGGGCGTAGCGAACAGTGATGAAACTGTAAAGCTGGCGGTCTACAAAGAAGCCTTCGCTTCGCTGATATTTTAGCTGATTGAATGGAGTGGGATTTGAATGCAGTCAGATTGAATAAAACGGAATGAAGTGTGATTATGTGGACGAATGAAATGTGAAGCGTGGGGGGGGGGGGGGGGGGGAATTGTGAACGTAGTGGTTGTGGACCTACTTCTGTCCAATCTGCTATGGCCCCAAGTCATCGCGAAAGCGCCGGCTAAGATACAGAAAAAGTGTAACAAAAGCGAGTACTTTGTAGCAACTATGTGATAGCAGTAAGCCGTCCCTATAAAAGCATAAAACAGTTCCAAACTGCTAATATTCACGAAGATAACACTGATTTAAGAGCGAAGGAGTGTGCATCAAGATCATGTCCCTATATTTCATTCAGGTTTGCAACCTTCTATTTTGTTCTTGTTAAACCTTTTGTTCTGTCATATGCTTTGATTGGTGGGTGGTTTAATGTCGGTGTCTATTACGATGCTGTGGCCTTTCGTTTCGTTCATTTTAGTTACCAGCCTTTTAACAACCTTTTTTTTATTGTTCACTAATGTTTCGGTTTCTTCACGTGCTTCACAGCGCTAAATCTGCTATAGACGTCAGACGGCGGTTTGGGGGCAGTTTGAGGTCATTAAGGGCTTCGCCCCTACAAAAACACCATTAATATGATGATCAACTAGCCCCGGTCGGCCCGAGCTTTTTCGCGAGTGGCCATAATCACGAAATGGCACCGGGGTAGACAGACTATCTAGCCGAACTGACACGCGACACAAAAAATCGTGGTGAATGTAACACAACGAGAAACATAAAGAATAAGGGAAGGAGACGTACAGTGGCAGAGTGATGACGAGAAAGGGTGCGAAAAGAGAAGAGGGAATGCGCCGTCCTTCTACTCCATTTTCTTTACGCCACGGTGCCTAACCGTTGCCTTCATGTCCCTACCAGAACTGCTGTTCCTAGAACCCACCACAGTCTTGTATCCAAGCTTACCGACTGAAGGTATTCCCCTCAAAGCTACTCCCGTCTTTTTCGCTTCTTTGTTGTACAAAATAGGTCCCATAACTTGTTCATGCAGCGTATTGGTTACTTTTTACTCCTTATCAGTTGCTCTGAAGCTTGCCCTGTCAGAACACATCGCTCACGTACACTCAATCATTTTGTAGACACGCATTATTGTCTTATTCTCGAAAATTGTGTCCTATCATTTTATTGACATTCTCTTGCATATGGTAAAATAGTTTCACTACGCATATGATTCAACAACTTTCCCGGCTTTCTATAGCGTATTTTCTTTTCGTGGTTCTTCCTTTTTTTTTGGATGTATTTTTGCACCTACCAAAGCGCCCTGCAAGCACCGTTACACACAGCTCTCATTATTTTATCAACGTCTCTGATAAATGACGGACACCACTTGCAAGGCTTGGCGTTTTTCTCCAAAGCCCATTCATTCACGTGTTTCGGGTTGTCCATCCATTTCATGCTGCGCATTCTGTTTGTTTCTCTTTCTTTCTGTATGTGTTTCTTCCTGGACGCTTTCTTCGACGAAGGAAAGTTCAAGTACTTCCACTATTATTTTTTTCTTTATCCCGTCCCTTTACAGTCTTCTGTAACTAGCATCGCAATCTACAGCTTCACCACTCCTTGTAAATGCGGAACACTTGAGAAAGCCACGCCGTCTATGCTGTCATATGTTGTGATCGTATGCTGTCGTCATAGCTTGGTGTAACGAAGACATTGATTGATTGATATGTGGGGCTTAACGTCCCAAAACCACCATATGATTATGAGAGATGCCGTAGTGGAGGGCTCCGGAAATTTCAACCACTTGGGGTTCATTAACGTGCACCCAAATCTGAGCACACGGGACTACAGCATTTTCGCCTCCATCGAAAATGCAGCCGCTGCAGCGGGGATTTAATCCCACGACCTGAAGCTCAGCAGCCGAATACCTTAGCCACTAGACCACCGCGGCGAGGCTGCAACGAACGCAATATCACAAATAGAACAGCCAGCTATAGCATACTGAGCGTGCGCCGAAGAAACCCTTCTTCCGCTTGTTCTTCGAGAGCCTTGATATGATATCAGGTGTGGCTGCTAAGGCTAAGAAAACACAACAAAAACCATGGATAAAACTGAAAGAGCAAGCAAGAGAAAGGGAAATGAAGAAAAAATCGGGCAGAAAAATAACGAGTAGAGCTAAAGAGAGAACAAACAGAAAAAAAAACTAGAAAAGAAAAAAATACAGGTAGAAAAAAAGTGCCGCCATATCCACGAAGTGAATGATGATGAGTGGGCGAAGCTCCGGAGGTAAACCTTGTAAACCATGAATCCTCTGTACATTTTGCCCACTCGATTTTATTACATCGCTCCCCCTAGCGTACGTCGCCGCACTAAATCGAACGATTGCCTTCAACCAATGACACGCGCCATATGTGACATCATTCCTATTTTATAAGATTTCGCGTCTTTCATCAACTACAAGTACCGCTTTCTAGTTTATAACATCTTGCATCTTTTCATCATCAGCTACAAGTACCACCATCTAGTAAACACTACAAGAACTAAACGAGAGGTGGCTACATACAGAAGACGGTTCCGCCATCTAGTGAACACTGCAAGAACTAAACTAGAGGTGGCTACATACAGGGGACGGTACCGCCATCTAGTGAACACTGCAAGAACTAAACTAGAGGTGGCTACATACAGGGGACGCACAGCCGACGTCCTAAGGAGCTTCGCCCCCCCAAAAAAAAAAAACAATTGGCAGATCCCACGTACAGTGGGAATCGATGATATGCCAAGTACGAATAAGGAAGGTTTATATGTCACTTGAAAATCAGCACAACGTTACGTGCTATTCGCTACACACTTCAAAGAATTTTGTGCCAATTGTTCATGCAGTGGCTGACGACTATGAAGAAGCATGCTTGAAATATGCTGAATTATGTGCCACAGGTGATGGGTGATCAAGAACAAGCTTTTGTAATGAGTGGGAGCACTGGATGACCCACTCGTCATACAATTCGCATTGTGTGGTGTCCGGTTGTTATTTTGCTGCTCTGAAGCGCTTTATTACTCATATTTACTATTTACGTGATTCCTTAACCGACGTCAAGCTTGTGACATCAAGCTATATATATATATATATATATATATATATATATATATATATATATATATATAACTCATCCCCTGATGAAGGGAGGACCTCTCCTGAAACTGTTGGGAAATAAATATATTTATCCTTGTTGACAACGCTCCCGTTGTGCCATATCTTATACCTTCACGAAGACTAACTGGCCAATTGAATTATTTTTCTCACTATATATATATATATATATATATATATATATATATATATATATATATATATATATATATATATATATATATATATATATTCGCGCGATAGTGTTAACGGATACTGCGGCAGTGTCACCGACGGACAACTACGGCGCCACACGTGACCCGTGTTGTGATCTCGTAACAGGTTTGGCCGTAAAAAAGCGAAGAGAAACACAAAATACTATCTACCTCCGCATTTCTTTCGATACTGGCACAGCTATAGTGCGAAGCCGGCGCGTTCCTTTTCACTTCACCGACGCTTCCCATTCTGAGCTTCCTCGCACAGCAAGACTTCCTTTGGAAAACTGGTCGATGTGTTCTCTAGTTGAGGAGCCGCGGCATTTCATGTTGTTGTCGCTGTCGTTTTCGAGAAACTCTGCCCATTTCGCCACCATCCTTTCGATCGTAGCGCACCGCGGGTCTTCATCGAGTTTGGCTCGTTTCAATCCTATATAGCGCGCTCTGTCGCGTCCTTTTGCCGCCGTTCGCCCCTTTTTTTTCGGGTCCTATTTAATGGGCGTCGTCCTTGATCACATAAAGCTCCTCTATGTCGTCCGGTTTCGAGAGAGTCTCATCATCGTGTTGGCTCTCTTTTCAACGAGGCTTCCCGAAAAGAAGCAAGCTCTGCCGCTGGCAACAGGCACGCGTTCCAATGGTGAACAGAGCGGAACCGCCAAACGCGACACAAAACGTTGACGGATTCTTCTTTCTCTGTTCATTTTTTTCTCCCTTAATCTGCAGTGCAATGTTACAAGGACGTCAGATTAAAAAAAACACGGTTGTTGTATCTTGTCTATTTCTCATCGCAGTTTTGCACTGTAAAATCACGCATGCATGATTACCAACGTACCCAGCACAGCATTATTTTTTTATATTTTTTTACTTTTTGTGTCACCATCAAAGTTATTTGGGGATCCTACTGTCACTGCTACTGTTGTGAGCACTTCCTGCTTAAATCTGATTGGTTAACGGTACAGGATAGGCCCAATGCCTCTGACGTATCATAAGGCTTCTTTAAAATTCACTCTCTCGGAAACTACTGAAAAGTTTTTGGAAGTATTCCGGTTTGTTTTCTTTTATTCTTTGGCGTTTCTTCTAGAAGTGCAGCTGTATTGATAATTTCATTTCAAGTTCTGAAAGTCTTGGACTTTTTTTAGCAAAGAAATAACTTCTCTTTAAATAGAGTTACGAAGGAATGAAAACTATTCCGCGTACGGGCAGCTTTCAAGTTCAGTATTTTTGTGTTGTTTAGTATGTCGTGGTAAAAAGTCACCATTATGTATTTTTCCTATTGTTCCGATAATAGTGGATATGCAAAAAACAGACCTATTAATATTAACAATTGAAGAAAAATGCAAGTTCTTTTAGCTTTTTTACAGTTAAAGATGGTATGAGATCACTTTTTGGGTCACGCAAAGTTGCATGTTGTCCGCAGCCGCTGCCGCCGCCGGTGTCCGTAACCACATCGCGCAAAATCAGAAAAAAAGCCATGCACCAATAACACAGTGGGGCTTGAACGCGGGTCCGCTGAGTGCTAGCTCAATATTCTATCACTGAGTTACGCCGGAGCTTGCAACTTGTTGTGAAACTTGCCTTAGGAAGGCAATACCTAGCACCAATGGCACAGTTGGGCTTGAACCCGGGTCCGCTAAGTCCCAGCCCAGTATTCTACCACTGATCTACACCAGTGCTTGTGACTTGTCAAACTTGCTTTAGGCTTGCTTGATGTCGGGAAAGCAATCGCCTTAATACGGCTTGTAAAGCGTTTTAAAACAGCGAGAGAACAACCAGTCGTCACACAGTGCGAATAACGTAAAGAGTGGGCCGTCCAATGCTCCAACCTATTATAAAAAGCTTGTTATTGTTCTGCTATCAACTGTGGCTCATACCCACTACAGCCATAATTCCTCATCGTAGTCAGCCACTGCATGGACAATCGGGACAAAATTCCTTGCAAGTGTTTACCGTATACCACGCTTCTCAGAAGAATGGCGAAAAATAGCCTAGCGAGTGCCAGCCTGCTACCCAAAAGTTTATTACTAGTGCCCTAGTGAGTACCAAGCCAGTGTGCTTGCAGTAGTTACAAAATGAGTGTTTTAAAAAGGTTCTGAAAGGCCGCTCTTCTAGCTTTCGCTGTGACTGTGCTGTGCCTACTGCGCAGGCCTGGCGTTTTTTTTTTTTTATTTCAAAACGCAAATGCATTGCATAACTTAATAAATAGCAATCAGGCATATAGTGATCGAGCGTGGCTGGTCTGTATAGTCGATATATAGTCATCCACACAATCAGCTTTCTGCTTATTATCTTCCTTCTTGGCTCTATAACATGTTTTCCGTCACGTCAGCTTCGCCGTTTGATCAGTGCCCGCTACACGCGCGTCTGGGTGAAAATTTTGTGTACTGCTTGAATCGAAGACGAGTCAAAATACCAAACACCAAGACACAAAAGCAAGCTCAATAATTCCGCATCTACTCATGCTTATCTATCCAGCACACAGAGGCTGTTTGAAGACTCGGAGTCAATTTCGTAATGTGCACACGGAGCTCAGTCGTCAGCACTACAAGCCCGCAGGCAATATCGCCCGAAATATTCCACTCTGGTACCGTACTGGTTGTCTCTGTCGCTGCCTTCGTAAACAGCACTCAGAGAACGTTAGAGATTGCTATTTCAAGGTACTTTTTTTGCACTTATCCTTGATGAAAAAGGTGGGCCGTGTGCTAGGGGTCATCAGACGTCGTTTCCATTTTTTTTTTCTTTGAAGTCATGGGATCCTTTCACAGCAACCTTACTGCTGAAGTCTGGGGTGGTGGGTGCTGTTCTAAGAGCTTTCACTGAATTCCATTGAAGAGCGAACATCGCTGAAACGCTGCTGGCTTCTACTGACGTTCAGCGATGCACGTGCCAATACATGAAGCTTCCGTGTATGTAACGTCGTTAGGAGTGGTTGCCATATGCATGAGTGAGAAATAATAAACGCATTTATTTTCAGGGTGTACCTTCCGGGACGTGTCCATGGTCCAGAATACTTTGAGCTCGGGCAGGATTCTGGGTCCTCGCGACCAAACGTAAGTGATCCTTGAGGTTGGTGCTATGTCATGACTTCTTCCGAAAACCCAGCTGTTTATGACATATCCCTAGATGCAAAAGGGGGCGGGGAGGAGCATTGGTATTTTTTTCAGCATCCTTGTAGCATATGTCCAAAGGTCTCGGGTTGTTCGTAGGGGCTGCATTGAGGAGAGAATTGTGTAAGAAACTGGTACAGTACAGCACAGTACAGTAAAGTACAGTACAGTACAGTACAGTACAGTACAGTACAGTACAGTACAGTACAGTACAGTACAGTACAGTACAGTACAAATGTGCAAGTCGTGCTGACTTGTAGAGCTCGGAGTAACGTCTTCTGCTCTCTAAGTGGTGGCTTACGAGTGGAACACTACGTTTTGCAGGTTAACCTGTAAAGTTGCGTCTTGTCGTTACACGAGGCTGGAAGGTGCATCAGCTGGGATTCGGCTTTATCGGTTACGGCTTGTTGTGTCAAAGCTCAAACCACGAGATTCGTGATCTTGTTGCCAGAAATGCCATTGTGAAGTAGCGCCAAGACAGCCCTGAGTCGTTGACCCGCCACGGTGGTCTAGTGGCTAAGGCACTCGGCTGCTGACCCGCAGGTCGCGGGATCAAATGCCGGCCGCGACGGCTCCATTTTCGACGGAAGCCAAAATGCTTGACGCACGTCCGTGCATTTAGATTCAGGTATACGTTATACAACCCCAGGTGGTTACAATTTCCAGAACCCCCCACTATGGCGTCTTTCATAATCTGATAGTGTTGTTAGGACGTTGAACCTGAACAATTATTATTGATCATAAGTCATCGCATTGGTTTGTCTTTGCTGATTACTGATTTTGCTGATTATTATGAATCGAGTTGACGGAGCTGCTGCACGACTGGTAAGAGACGGCATTGCTTACCTCGCTTTCGAAGACAGTGAGCGATGATTGAAACGTTACTTCAACGTGTCTTCTTGGCGATTACATTGGCTGTTCTGGCTGCTCGTACAGAGTAAGACGCCGCATTCGCGTAAGCTGTGGCGCGTTCACAGCCGTGCTAATTGAGAGTAACACGGGCCCAGGTCTCCATCGCCCCTTCTTGTGTGCTGGGTACATGGCGCAGCGTAGGACAAGTGCCGTAATGTGGTTCAGATGGCGTAGGAACAACTTACAGTCAATTTCTGTGTCGGTAATTTACAAAGACATTGCAAATAAGCGACAAACCACAAAATTCAATGAATGAAACGTTAAACCTATGTTTTTTTTTACACAACATTAACGAACATTAGCCGATAAGGAAGCGAAGCGACGTATAGGGGACGTTCATTGAACTGTTTTGCGTACATTGTGGTCACTGTTAAGTAGATACGAAGAAAGAAACATGTCGCTCAAAAACAACTTGCCGCCATCCTGGACAGAACATGCGACTTTCACTTAACGAGGCCGGTGCTCTGCTAATACAGCTAGGTGGGTGGTCGTCCTCTGGTCCCCTTTATTGTGTATTTATGTGCACGCAAACCTGGAAGTGTCAGTCAGCATCTCTCGTAACCAGAATGCTGAGTGCGGCGCCGGGACCTTCACCCCTCGCTACCAAAATTTTGTGCCCCACTGACCCCAATTTGGGTGAGAGACGAGAGTCAGCGTAAAGCCTCTTCTCGGAGTGCTCCCTGCATGATCAGCGTCCACTCGACACAAGGTACGTATTCGGTAACTTTCGAACACTTACTTGTGATTTTGTTGGGATATGTGCGTATAAGTATGCCTTTGGAAATATGTGCCCGAGTGTTCTATCTCCCATGCACTCCTTTGTATGTTTCACTTTAAGATACGTGTTCAAGTTTCACTCAAGGGCTAAGGAGTAGCCGGCGCCACAATTGTGCGCCAACCTCTCCTGATATATCAAATCAATAAAAAAACAAAACAGTGAGTGCGGAACACTTTTGTTTCCCTTGTCAGCAGACGTTACGCGCCACGTTATCATTTAATGAGTGGACAGCTGGCGATTCGTGTCCTCGGATTCTACCTGAAAGCACCGAGTCTACCGGAACGAGACCATCACTACATAGCGAGGTCAGCTGGGACCTGTGCCCTTGTCGCGCTCACTTGACGCTTGTACAGCGTCATCTACTGCAGAACCTTCGAGCACTCTCGTGACTCTGGGATAGAATGCCCGACTCTCACTCGGAGTGCGTGGATGCGGTTTAGATTCGAACCCTACATTTGTTTTCTCGGCGTGTCTGCTGCCATCGGTGTCGTGACTACAGCTGCGACGGACACCGGTGCGGGAGGCAGAAAACGCCTACCCCGAAATTGGCTGCTGTTGTTAGCTGATAACAAGATAGGCTGCAAAAACTGCAGGAATATTGCTTTCAGGCGCAAATTAGGATGCACTGTCTACGAATGTGCCAAATTCAGATCACATGATTCCAAGGCACTCAACATTGCATTCCAAAGGAAATGAAGGAAAGTCTTCTCTTGCTTGACTTTTAGCAATGAATTGTATCAGCATGTAATTAAATCTTTCATCATTCTGCAGTCAGCCATGTTTTATTTTGACAAATAGAAAAAAAAAATATAGGTTTCGAATGTGTGCGCAATTTATTTTTGATTTCGTTCATTTAGTAATAGGTGATTTGACGTACGTTCTTAAGAGCGGCACGTCGAACATGGATGGTAGCGTCTTTCCCAAAGTGATTTGCAAAAGTTAAAAGAAGCACAATGAGGGTAAGTCGGCACCTACACTATGCATAGGGTTCAATTCATCTAACAAAAAATTCACCTTCCTTTCTTTTGTTCACAAGTTGACAGAACTAGCATAAAAAAGTTGCGTACACAAGTGTAATTACCACCGCTGAAGGAGATATGCAAAAACAGAGTGCGTGAGTCCTCATGCTTGCAAGTACACAGCTTTTCTTTTAGTGAGTAAACTGTTGCCTTACGCACTGCTAAGGATAATTATTTCACTCGCAACCTACCTTCTCTTCTGGGGTCTAATCTGCGAAAATTTTGCCAAACGATAACGCCTAATCACCGTTTCAATATTTCGTTACTATACGACAGGCAACAACCTCTTTCAGACGCTCAATGTTCTTCAGCGTTCAATGCACTTTTTTGCTTCTGTTTTTACAAAGGAATACCATTCCGATATCCCAGTCACTACGGAACACGATTATCCATTTATGGCACCTTTATACATCTCAATCGACGGTACTGCTTGCCTAATTAACAAACTTTTAAAAACACCTGCCTGTGGTGTTGGCAATATTAACACTAAGGTATTGAAAACACAGTACCACTTCAAGTGTAAGTCTATGCCATCTATTTAGGCAGTCCTTATAAGCTGGAGTATTGCCCGTAGACTGGAGGAAGGCGAAATTCATCCCCATATTTAAAACCGGAGGCAAACATCGGTCTGAAAATTATCGTCCAATATCGCTGACATTAGTATCGTGTAATCTACTTTAACACATGAGCGGCTCGCACATTTACACCCATTTAAAAAAAATAAGATTTTCTTTCAGAAACAACACGGCTTCAGAAAACTTTTTTTTCAGCGAAACACAGTTACTCGAATTCACCACTGATCTGCCCTCCAACATGAACAACAGCCAACAAACAAATGTCATTTTTCTAGACTTCTCTAGAGCTTTCGGTCGCGTTTCACATTGCCATCTCATTTTAAAGTTATTTAGTTTACGTATCGACTCACTGACCCTTTCCTGGCTTAGAAACGTTTTGTCACTTCGCATCGATTTACCCTTGTTAAGAATTGTCCTTCTTTCATCATTGAGGTCACGTCTGGTGCACCACAGGGAAGCGTTCTGGGCTCTTTTCCCAATATTTATTGATGAATCACCCTTAGGAGTTTCCTCCGGCATACGGCTGTTTGCCAACGATTGCTTTGTTTAGAGCAGTTACTTCCACTAACCGTCAGAATACTTTGCCCCATCTCTTCCCAATACTACTGGCAGGTGCACCAAATAAAAAAAATGTCTCTTAACCCTTCTAAATGGACAACTATATCGTTCTCATGCAAGCGCACTAGTTCCATATTTGCAAGCAGCTTAATTAATTCAACCTTGTCATCTACCACTAATTGCAAGTACCTCGGCGTGTGCCTCAGTACTTACCTTTCTTGGTCCTTGCACGTTAACAACATTTGTGCTATACTGCATCAAAAACACTTGGCTTCTTGAGGCAGAGCTTGCAAAATTAAACTACTGACGTTCGTAAGTTAGCTTACCTGACGTTTGCACGCCCTCAACTAGAATTCGCATGTGCTATATGGCCACCGTACCGAGAATATCTAATAACCACGACTGAGCGCATACAGAATAGTGCTGCTCGATATATCGCTCGGAATACCGATCGGTACGCCAGCGTAATTCGGGTTAAGCGCGATATTTCTACACACCACCTAGAAAGATTGCTTTGCTTTGTATGCTTTACAAGTATGTCCATTCTGATAAGTCTTGAATATCACGCTCGAAACGCCCACAGGCACATCCTCGAGAACGTGTAATCGTCTTAGTTTCAAGGGCATTTTGATAAAGCTATTGCTTTCTATTTTATCAGCTTTACCTCGGGCCTTATTTGGCTGGAATCATCTTTCCGATGAGATTATTTTGATCAGCGATCATAAGATAATTCGAGATCGTCTGCACGCACCTTTTACTTAATCTGACGATATATTTTGCTGTTCTACCCGTCCACCATGTTTTACTGTTCTGCCTATTCACCGCGCACTTTTTCGCTGCAAAGTTGCTTCAAATGTATTTTCGGGTGGTTTACGTTGCATTTCATCTGTTATAGTATTATTGCTTCCCTGACTCAATGCCCAACAGCGCATGTAAGGTTTCTTCTAAGTAAATAAGAATAAGTAACCTTGGTTCTATTTTTTCTACACAACATACTTACGCTGCCAAATGCACGGCGCATTCTTCATCGTTTCAATAGAGATTCAGCCAGCGTCACTGTGACGCGTCGCTATTTGTAAATATGAGGTGCAGCGCGTGCTGCGATGGTCATGTGCTGCGCCGGCTGTAGAAAGTTTGTCCCTATAAATTGTTCGGCTGTGAACTACGTATTCAGTGCACGATGGCATTGCTGCAGTGTGTGTCCCTTGAGGGTGTATGTCGCACCTGGAAAATAAACAGCCGCAGACTCAATTTCCACTCCGCAAAAGTGCACCCCACCTCGGTGATTTTGATGAAGGTTTGTTGGCAAGCCGTGGGGTGCGTATCGCGTCTCAGATGCGAGACTGCGAATTGTCTGGGTGAAGGCCCAGTCCTCAGCTCTTGTTCTCGAGCATCGTTCGAAGCACGTGTATGGTTACTTAAAACCACTACAGAACGCTCTTTTTATCTCTGGCCTTGTGGCATGGTTACGAAGGCCGGTGTGTTCCAGATGAAGCTTTTTTTTCTTCTTTTCTTTAGGGGCGAAGTTTCTAATAACGGCACCTGTTCATCCCTCGTAGCCATTGTAGTGTGTAGCAAGTATAACATTTTGACCTCCAAGGTGGTGCCGGTGAGAGATTTCTTCTGTGCGTTGTTGAACAATAAAAAAAATAGTGCTGAATGTACATGCCAATGGCTGCTAATGCGGAATGAGAGACAGGAGCATTCGGCTTTTAGTTAACGCGCCCGCTGCGATCCCCATTAGCAGCCATTGGCATGTACATTGAGCACTATCTGACAAGAAAGGGTTGCTACGTTATACTCGCTGGGTGTAACCTCCTTAGTTTTAGATCAGTTTAGCGAGCGTTGAGCCGCAGTGCCATGAATACAATGAACTAGTATATACCATGAATGAACTCGAGATGGTTAAAGGTGGGAAGTAGATACGAAGCGCAAGCCGTAAGAAAGTAAAAGCCGAATTCTCCTCTCTCTCATTTCCCATTAGCAGCCATTGACGTGTACATTGAGCACTATCTGACAGGAAAAGGTTGCAACGTTATACTCGCTGGGCGTAACCTCCTTGGTTTTAGAAAGGTTTAGCGAGCGTTGGGCCACAGTGCCATGAATACAGTATTTACCATGAACTCGAGGTGGTTAAAGGTGGGAAGTAGACCCGAAGCGCGAGCCGTAATAAAGTGTGTGTGTGCCACCTCTCGTTTAGTCCTTGGAATGTCCGCTGGATGGCAGTGCTTCTATATGGGGAATATATGAAAAAAAAAAGATGCGAGATGGTGGTACTTGGAGTGTTGAATAAATGGACGAACAGACACACAGACAGATGCATGGATGGACGCATGAACGGACGCAGGGGTGGATGCATGAACGAACGCAGGGACGGACGCACGAACAGACGCACCAACGGACGGGCGGATGGACGCATGGACGGTCACACAGACGGACGCATGGACGGACGGAAGCAAGAACAAATGGACGGACGACTCTCCATCATTCATTCCGCGGATATGCTGCCAATTTATTTTTCTCTTAGATTTTCCGATGCTATATCTCTCCGAGTCCCGAAAATTCCGATTCGCAGCAGATGTTTCGACCCTTATTGTTTCGAAAACTGAAATCACAACATTTTTTATTGAGAAAATATAGGGTGTACTTGGCCCCGTTCTCCACTTTAAGTCATAATTGGGTTCCCGGTCTCACTGTGTGGTAATTAATCATAACTCCTCCCGGATTCAAAGTATCTCGAATAGCGTCCCTCAGCGTAGCATTATGGGGTCACAGCTGTTCGATATATACATAAACGATATTCCTAACATCAAAACTAATGCGAAATACAATACATATGCAGACGACTCCGGTATATTCTTTTCTAAAAGCACACACTTATCATATATGGCCTCTGACATGCATGCTGTCACTTTCCACATGTTCATCAATTAACTCACGAAAAAAAAAACGGAAAACTATAGCAGCACCCTTTCAATAAGAGGCCCTCCTTATGACTAGGTGCTACAGTGATTGAGTTCGCGAACACTTTTTAATTGTTAGGAATAACATTCCGCAGAACAGTCTCATGGTACGTACATATTAGTAATTTTATTGACGTACATGCTAATAATAATTACTACTATAACAAGAACAATGACATACAAAGAAAACAATCCCCCAAATTTAGGCTTCTTTCACAATAATAAGTTTTCTTCGTCATGTTCTTTGAGTGTCTTGATGATGATATTAAGCGCGGACATTACTGCTACGGCCATGAAAATACAACACAAGCCGGCACGTAAAAAAATTGAAAGAGGATTAAAGCGGAAAATCGAGAGAGCGAAAGAAAAGAAGACAATACAAATAAATAGAAGAATCACAGAAAAACCGGAAAAAGGGCAAGAAAGAGCGAGAGCAAAAAGAAATAAAAAGAAAACAGATGGGAAATCAACCGACTCCCCAGGCTGGGCACCGCTAGTGGAAAGCTGCTTTTTTTTACTCCCTTCTGAACTGCCACCTCCCCCTACCACTGCGATTCGTCTTTCATTCTTACAACACGCGATGTAGCAAATGAACACGGTCCAGTAGCCGTCATTGCTGTGATCCTATAAGGTGCGCGATCTCAAGAGCAGTATTCCGCCAGAACTTTATGGGCTATACACCTTGTAAGGCACGGCACTAACGGCGACGAAATACATTAAAACAGTTTCTACACTTCGTCCGCTTCTCAGGCGATCACGGCATGGTCGATTTTTCTACGGGCTGGGCGCCTCCTTCGCGAACATTACACTCCCGAATTTTCCTCTTTGTCAGCTGTAAATGGATCCGCGCACGGCGTTTACGGCTGAAAGTGAGGCTGAAAAAGGGACAGCGGAATGGAATGAATCCGATCCAAGACGAGACGATCCTCAACGCAGCCCACCGGAGTCTCGAGTGCCTTCCCGTGTCGCTTTCGACGCACAAAAGAAGTCTCTGTCCTCAGAGAACCATCCGAGTTTAACAGCCAGACTAAAAAAAATACAAATGTAAGGTAACGTGAAGAAGAGAACCAGGAGAAAGTTTACCACTTCATTTTTACCTAAGCAGTTTGTGCTGAGGGGCGTAGAGGTTGTATTACGTATTTTTTTTTCTTTAAATATGGTCAAAAAGTTTTGTACATGCTACGAGAACTTGTGCACGTTGTCGTTTTACGTTATACGGAGAGATTGCTTTCCTTTATGTTTCTGGGTTGCCTTGAAGATATCTAACCGGCCGCCCTGACCAGGAATCAGCGTGCTCAGACCTATTCGAGAGGCATCGGTTAACACTCCAGCCTTTAAACGCGCAGATATACATATTTCTATGCACAGATAGAACTCCTAAATGAACCGACGGATCACCATCATCGTAGCTCAGTTACTAACGACATCGGACGCGTTATTCGAAGGTTGCAGGTTGGGTGCCTGCACCGAAGACACCCTATCTTTCCCGTAGAATCTTTAAAGTCCAGGACCGGGCTAGTGCCAAAACACGCGCTCCAGAAAGTATTTTCCAAATAAAACATGCTTCGCTGTCTCTCTAGCTTTCCCAAAGCAAGTACACAATTTCTGTACTGTGTCATGCTTTATTGCTACCCATACTCTGAATCACGACAAATTACTTTATTTCGGCAGGAAAAAAACTCAAAATTTAAGTGCTCTTTTTTATTTGTAAAACACAACGTTAATTACAACTGATAGACCAGAGAGAGAAATGTGATTCGAAAAGGCAGGCAGGTTAACAAAAAAAAAAAGAAATATCCGGTTTGTTATCCTCCACTGGGGAAAGAGGAGATAGAAAAGCAAAGAAAATGGGAGAGAAGAAAACAGAAACACACAAACAGGAGTATCACAGTCGTTCAACGAGGCGTGCAATGGTAATGCAAACGTGAAAATAAAAGAAGAGTGATGAAACGATAACATGTCGCTAGCAGGAACAACGTGCGACCATCGAATATCGCGTCCGATGCTTTACGAATTGAGCTACAGCGGCGGTAATCTCCGCTGTTCACTTTACGGGGTATGTACGGGCATTGAAACCTGAGAGTGTCAGTGAACGCCGCCAGTAGCTCCCATGTTTCAATGCACATATGTGCCTCACAAAGTCGACGAGTCGGATATGACCACCGCTGTAGCTCCACTGGTAGAGCATCGTACGTTTTATTCGACGCTCGCAGCTTCAGTGCCTGCCAGGGGCAAGTCATCTTTTCGTCCAGTCTTCTTTCTTCACAATTACGTCGCAATTACTAATGATAGTAGCCCCCTTTTCTTTCCTTGGCATTGTTGTCTGTTAGGTAATCAGCTTCATTAATCAGCCCTCATCTATTTGAGAACTTACTCAGAGCCAAGGAGGATTACTCGAGGCCGAACGCACGTGTGTCGCCATCTTGCGGCAAGCCACCGAGCCCTCTTTGGCTCTCACACAGCCAGTGGGCGCGAGCGTCTGCGTACGTTGCAAGCGACGATTTCACTTCCGCCTCGTGCGCTGTTTCGTGCTTTGCCATCAGCAACTATCGATCGTTTGTGTACCATTCTCGGGCAGAACGTTTCAAATGCAAAGCCAGCCACAACTCTCTACTGTTAGGTGCCCTCCGACGAACTCCCGTAGCAACAGCCGGAAACAGAGCCAGGCCCTGATGAGTGGCAGAGTGCTGCCATCTATCGACAACGTTCGCTTGCATAGGCTAGATCAGCGCTTCTCGAATGCGGGTCCGTGATGCGAATTTTGTAGGTGAGTGAAATCAATCTTCAAAAAAAAAAGAATAAAAGAAACGCATCTTTTCAAAACAACATGTTGCTCTCAAACTTTTTGCACGCTTCTCCGCATAACAGTACTGCGTTGCGACAGAGCTTAGTTAAGTTTCTTATCCGTGAGATAGCTGCAAAGCTTTTGTTGGAGTTCTCTACAACACATGCACGCCAGCATACTCCTTCTAGGCTTGTTCGCTGTGGTGGAGCAGTGGTTAAGGTGCTCGGATGCTGAGTTGAAGGTCACAGGTTCCGCCCCGTCAGCGATGGTCGCGTTTCAAAGGAGGTGAAATGGTTGAAGCCCGCGTGCTGTGGCGATGTCAGCGCGTATAAACACCAGACGGAGCCCTCCACTACGGTGTCTCTTATAATCACATCGAGGTTTTGGGACGTAAATCACAAATATTATATTTCACTTCTAGGCTGCGAAGAGCGGCAAACATTTGGGACGTTACACAATACATATTAATTAAGAGCTGCAAACATATGTACAAACAAATCGAATATGGCTGCAGATCGCACAACTTAATTACAAGCTGTTAAGACTGAATGAGCGTGGCACTTTAGGTTGTGCATTCTTTACCGGGAAGAAATAGAAGGCTCCTATTTCAAAATGCACGTCAGAATAATTTATGGCTCCCTTTCCCCCGTCTTTATTTTTCTCACTGCAAGGAGTTCCTTAAAAAATCCATAAAATGAAATATCCATAAAGTATCCATGAATGAGAATCACAGGGCAAGATTTTCGCACATGTTTGATGGAGCGAGAAAAATTGACGAAACCATCAGATAACGCGAAGAGAGCGCAGCCTTTCACTAAACATTCCTCTACTTTATTTGACGTTTTCAACTGTTTGCATTCACACTGTTATTTCACGGTCATCTAGAGATCACTGGTTGCAGAAGGTGAGATTTGATTACCCTGCTGCTAGTTCAACTTTGCTTTACATTGAGTTTTTATTCACCCTTTATTCATGTTTTATTCTCTTAGACTGCCTTTACTTCACCTGTGTTCACATTTTATATATAGATTGCACTAGTTATCAGTTATAATTACTTGCCACACTTGAAGGGACATTACGAATGACCAGAGGTGACGTCAGTAAAGACCGGGGCCCAAGGAGACAGCAGGAGCACGGGGACGGAGGGGGGTTCTAAACTGTCAGTAGAAGTTATCATTTGAAAAAAAAAACTGTTTCTACATCTTATAAGGAAGTCATTTCTGTAGGATATCTCATTTCATGAATCCAACATGTCGATGACGATCCCCAAAATGACCATAATCTGGACGGCGATTCTGTGAAAATATTGTTTTGCATTCAATATTTAAGACATGGCGACCAAATGTGGTGTCTCACAAGAGCAATGCTTTAGACCAGTCATATCTGTATAGCTCACGAACATACATATGAATAAAATTAAAACTATGTGGAACCAACACAGTCATGTGAAAGTGTCACACGTTACGTGGCCAGACGCTGAAAGCAACGTCTACGCCTACTACGTGGAGAAAGCAAGCATCCCTTCGTAATTGTAAGGAGGGATAAGAAACATGCTTCTCGGGTTACCCGGCTTCCTTAATTACAATAAATGCTTGTCTCTCTATCTCTCTCAATCTTTACAGAGGCATTAAAATGTAGAATTTCGTGTGAGGGTTGACAAAACGACGGTTCAACACGGGCTTCCATGTGATGCCGCACCTCAACCCCATTTCTAATGTTGCGTTTTTCGTGATATGGGACAGACAGACAGACAGACAGACAGACAGACAGACAGACAGACAGACAGACAGACAGACAGACAGACAGACAGACAGACAGACAGACAGACAGACAGACAGACAGACAGACAGACAGACAGACAGACAGACAGACAGACAGACAGACAGACAGACAGACAGACAGACAGACAGACAGACAGACAGACAGACAGACAGACAGATAGATAGATAGACAGATAGATAGATAGATAGATAGATAGATAGATAGATAGATAGATAGATAGATAGATAGATAGATAGATAGATAGATAGATAGATAGATAGATAGATAGACAGACAGACAGACAGACAGACAGACAGACAGACAGACAGACAGACAGACAGACAGACAGACAGACAGACAGACAGACAGACAGACAGACAGACAGACAGACAGACAGACAGACAGATAGATAGATAGATAGATAGATAGATAGATAGATAGATAGATAGATAGATAGATAGATAGATAGATAGATAGATAGATAGATAGATAGATAGATAGATAGATAGATAGATAGATAGATAGATAGATAGATAGATAGATAGATAGATAGATAGACAGACAGACAGACAGACAGACAGACAGACAGACAGACAGACAGACAGACAGACAGACAGACAGACAGACAGACAGACAGACAGACAGACAGACAGACAGACAGACAGATAGATAGATAGATAGATAGATAGATAGATAGATAGATAGATAGATAGATAGATAGATAGATAGATAGATAGATAGATAGATAGATAGATAGATAGATAGATAGATAGATAGATAGATAGATAGATAGATAGATAGATAGATAGATAGATAGATAGATAGATAGATAGATAGATAGAGAGAGAGAGAGAGATAGAGAGATAGATAGATAGATAGATAGATAGATAGATAGATAGATAGATAGATAGATAGATAGATAGATAGATAGATAGATAGATAGATAGATAGATAGATAGATAGATAGATAGATAGATAGATAGATAGATAGATAGATAGATAGATAGATAGATAGATAGATAGATAGATAGGAAAGGACGGCAATAAGAAACACCATTGTCTGGAAAGACAGAAATGGAAATCAAACAAGTAAACATCGCCAAGCATCAACAACGACGTTATTTGACTACAGGTAGTATTCGTTCAGCGTAACAGCTGAAAATATCAGGTATATCTGAACAAAAATGAACAATGGTTCACGAAGCAATGGAACGAATCTCGGCGAAGAATGGGAAAATCGGCAATTTGCCTCATCTGGCGGTACAATCGGTTACCGTGGCGAACTCAAGAGATGAACACTTTATTTAACGCCTCTGAATCTAAAAAAAAAAAAAGCAGAAAGAAAGGATTTTAGTAAAGTTGGTGCTTATGGCCAGACGGTCATGTACGCCCGAGGCACCGCCATGTCTATCTGTTGTCTATGGACGCGTTTGGAAGAATTTCGACAGGTCTGCTTTCGAAACACGAAGGAAAGAAGAGCGCTCAGAATAGAAGCACTTTGGGTCTAGTCCAGTGTTCGAGGCTTAAAATGAACCACTTTAGTGGGAGCGTAGCAGTTTTTTGGTGTGACCAGATTACTACGCCGCTGTCCACGCAAGCTAGCAACAAAGCCGCCCGAGGTAAACACATACGCAGCGTTTCACTGTTACGATGAGCTCGAGAATGCTAAGCAAGCGAAAATAGTATAGATGGCGCCATGATACGGTCGTGACAACGGACTTGAACTTTCGGAATGTAAGCAGAATGCTCATCTTGAGAAAAAGAATCCAACGTGGGAATAGAGAGAACAGAGAATTTTCACGACAGGTGGGCAAAAGAGGAGTGCTGCAGAGAGATATAGGCAAAAGCGCGAAAACTAGAAGGAACTGTCGTGGCGATGAAGATGACCTTTCAAAAAAAAAAAAAAACGTGGAGAGTGCCACACGGATGGAACGACGTACCTTCGAAATAAAGAGCGCTGCCCACGCGAGCCAACGAAATAAAAACAAACAAAGCGTCATCGAAACGGAGCAAGAAATGGCAGTCTTGGCGATGATGACGCCTCTTGAGCAGCAGGACAACGTGACTGCGCCAACATCCCGAAGCGAAGTGCTCCTTTCAAAATAAACAGTCGGAGCAGACAGTGTGCGAAGGAAGGCACTGCCTACGACTTGGCAAACTTGAACAAATAAACACAGGCGAAGGACGGAAATTCGGCAGTCTTGACAATGATGATGACCCTTCCAAGGAAACAAAAAAAAATCCCCCTCGTCACGAAAAAACCCTCGTTCCAAGGTTTGTCCTCCCGGTAGGGTAGTCGGTGACGCACACTCACAAACGGCGTCGTAAATTTGACGAGAAGCGTCACAGAAAGAGAAGCAGCTTGGAGAGATGCGGCACCCGGCGGAGGAAAAAGGTAACGAAGTGACGAAATGTTCAAACTGACTCGCCTGCGCGGCCGCACGCAATGCTCTTTCGGAGGGGGGGGGGGGGGGAGGCAACGTGAACAGCCGAGTGAAGAGTAAATAAAACGTAAGGCTATTTTGACGAGTCCGAGACCGACTTTTTACGTCTGTGGAGGCAAAGAGCCTGATTTTTGCTCGCTGAATACGCGGTTACAGAAGACAAAAGTGCACGACAGATATTCG